>NC_057803.1:712837362-712868277 GCF_018294505.1 Triticum aestivum
GGACGGGGCGGGGCGCGGCGACGGGGACGACGGGGACGGGGACGGCCGGGGTGGCGACGTCGACGGGGGCGGTGACGAGGGGCGGGGACGACCGGGGTCGGCGACGAGGGGCGGGGGCGGCGACGATCGGGGCAGGGCGACGCGACGGAGGGAGGAAGAACAGAGAGGGAAACTGAATTTTTTTCAAGTGTTGTATATATAGGATGGACCTTTAGTACCGGTTGGAGCCATCAACCGGTACTAAAGGTCTGTTTTGGCCAGGACAAGCGGCGGGAAGCACACCCCCTTTAGTACCGGGTGGTGGCTCCAACCGGTACTAAAGGCCCCCCTTTAGTACCGGTTTGTGCCACCACCCGGTACTAAAGGTGGTGCGCTGGCGCAGTGCGGTGCGGCAAGTTTAGTCCCACCTCGCTAGTCGAAGGGCTACCGCACTGGTTTATAAGCCCCAGTGCGGTAGCTCTCTCGAGCTCCTCTCCTAAGGAGGCCTACTGGGCCTACCAATTCATTGCTGCCATGTGGGCCTACTGGGCCTTTGCGGGCCTGCATCCTGGCCCAACAAAAGGTTGAGTTTCTAGTCGTATGCAGGCCGCTTTGGCCCAGTAGGCGGGCTTTTTTTTATTTTCTTAATTTTTTTGCTTTTTTATTTGTTTTATTTATTTTTGAGTTGTTTTTTGCTGTATTTAGAGTTTCTTTGTGAATATTTTTGCTTTAGGTACAAAAATTTATAAACTTTGATCTGTTAGTGCCGGTAGTTTTCAAATTTGAATAGTTTAAATTTTGAATTATTTGAAATTTGTGTGAATCACTAGTTTGTGAATAACTTAACTTTGGAAAAAGATTTTTCAGTGATTCTTTTTTCTTATGTTTAATATTAGTGTGTTTTATCATTATATTCAATTTGGTAATGCTTAGGTTATTTAAAAAATGAAATGCCTTTGTAACATTTCAGTTTTCGTCGGAAACCTAGATACTTAAAAAAAGATTGTCGATTTTGTACACGAAGTGTATCCAGTTTTTGCCGTAACCCTCTCTACTTTTTTGCACATGCTATTTGTATGAAATTATGATACCATGCCAACTTTCAACCTTTTCTGAGTTCATTTCAAATGCTTTTCAATTTCAGGGTCATTTAGCTGGAAAAAATCAGTAAATGAATCAAAAAGAATTTGTTTGCACATAAAGTTTCTTCGCGTTTCAAATGCCAAAACACATAATTAACTACCCTAACTATTACAGACATTTCCTCCTGGGTGTGAAACACAGAAGAAAGTGATGATAGTGAATCCGATAACATCCCAGATATTTGGGTGTGAAACTTTTTCTTCTCGTGTGTCCGTTTGCGCCGTAGCCAGGGAAAATCTTCATCATTTAACTGGATGCTCGGGTCAATATTCACTGTGAATGGAGCAATTTCATCAGACTTTTCATAATCTTCTGACATGTCTGTCTTGTCATCCACTCCCACGATGTTTCTTTTTCCCGAAAGAACTATGTGGCGCTTTGGCTCGTCGTATGATCCATTCGCTTCCTTATCTTTTCTTTTTCTCGGCCTAGTAGACATGTCTTTCACATAAAAAACCTGCACCATATCATGGGCTAGGACGAATGGTTCGTCTGCATACGCAAGATTGTTGAGATCCACTGTTGTCATTCCGTACTGCGGGTCTTCCGTTACCCCGCCTCGTGTCATATTGACCAATTTGCACCGAAACAAAGGGACATTCAAATCACCTGATCCATAGTTAAGTTCCCATATGTCCTCTATGTGACCATAATATGTTTCCTTTCCCGTGTTGGTTGTTGCATCAAAGCGGACACCACTGTTTTGGTTGGTGCTCTTCTTATCTTGGGCGATCGTGTAAAATGTATTCTCATTTATCTGGTACCCTTTGAAAGTCATTATATTCGAAGATGGTAACTGGGAAAGCGAGTACATGTCATTTTGAATATCGCCATCATTCAGGGCACGTTTCTGCAACCAACCGGCGAAAGTCCTCGTTTGTTCGCGTGTAATCCAGTGGTCAGACTTCTCCGGGTGTTTGCACTGTAGAAAATTCTTGTGTTCCTCCATATAGGGAGCCACCAAGGCGGAATTCTGTAGAACTGTGTAGTGTGCTTCAGTGAGAGAATGCCCGTCCATACATATTATTTGATGCCCTCCTAGCGTGCCTTTTCCTTCCAGTCTACCCTTATGCCGCGATTCAGGAACACCAATCGGCTTAAGGTCAGGAATAAAGTCAATACAAAACTCAATGACCTCCTCATTTTCATGGCCCTTCGAGATGCTTCCTTCTGGCCTAGCACGGTTATGAACATATTTCTTCAAGACTCCCATGAACCTTTCAAAGGGGAACATATTGTGTAGAAATACAGGACCCAAAACGTTAATCTCTTTGCAAAGGTGAACTAGGACGTGTGTCATGATGTTGAAGAAGGATGGTGGGAACACCAACTCAAAATTTACAAGACATCGCACCAAATCATTCTGTAACCTTAGTATAATTTCTGGATCGATATCCTTCTGAGAGATTGCATTGAGGAATGCACATAGCTTCACACTGGCCAATCAAACGTTTTCCGGTAGAAGCCCCCTCAATGCAACCGGAAGGAGTTGCGTCATAATCACGTGGTAGTCATGAGACTTTAGGTTCTGGAACTTTTTCTCTGCCATATTTATTATTCCCTTTATATTCGACGAGAAGCCAGACGGTACCTTCATGCTGAGCAGGCATTCGAATAAGATTTCCTTCTCTTCTTTGGTAAGAGCGTAGCTGGCCTGACCCTGATGTATGTCGTCTTTTCCGTGCATACGTTGCTGGTCCTCCCGTGCCTCTGGTGTATCTTTTGTCTTCCCATACACGCCCAAAAAGCCAAGCAGGGTCACGCAAAGATTCTTCGTCATGTGCATCACGTCGATTGCGGAGCGGACCTCTAGGTCTTTCCAATATGGCAGGTCCCAAAATATAGATTTCTTCTTCCACATGGGTGTGCGTCCGTCAGCATCCTTCGGAACAGGTTGTCCGCCAGGACCCTTTCCAAAGATTACCTTCAAATCCTTGACCATATCATGTACATCAGCACCAGTACGGTGGCGAGGCTTCGTCCGGTGATCCGCCTCACCTTTGAAATGCTTGCCTTTCTTTCTTATGGGATGCCTGCTCGGAAGAAATCGACGATGTCCCAGGTACACATTCTTCTTACAACTATTCAAATATATACTGTCGGTGTTATCCAAACAGTGCGTGCATCCGCGGTATCCCTTGTTTGTCTGTCCTAGAAGGTTACTGAGAGCAGGCCAATCATTGATGGTCACGAACAGCAACGCCTTTAGGTCAAATTCTTCCCCCATGTGCTCATCCCACGCACGTACACCTGTTCCATTCCACAGTTGTAAGAGTTCTTCAACTAATGGCCTTAGGTACACATCAATGTCGTTGCCGGGTTGATTAGGGCCTTGGATGAGCACTGACATCATAATGAACTTCCGCTTCATGCACAACCAAGGAGGAAGGTTATACAAACATAGAGTCACATGCCACGTGCTATGGTTGCTGCTCTGCTCCCCAAAATGATTAATGCCATCTGCGCTTAGACCAAACCATACGTTCCTTGGGTCACCTACAAACTCCTCCCAGTACTTTCTCTCGATTTTTCTCCACTGCGAACCGTCAGCGGGTGCTCTCAACTTTCTGTCTTTCTTACGGTCTTCTGCGTGCCACCGCATCACCTTCGCATGCTCTTTGTTTTGGAACAAACGTTTCAACCATGGTATTATAGGAGCATACCACATCACCTTGGCAGGAATCTTCTTCCTGGGGCGCTCACCCTCGACATCACCAGGGTCATCGCGACTGATCTTATAACGCAATGCACCGCATACCGGGCAAGCATTCAAATCCTCGTACTCACCGCGGTAGAGGATGCAGTCATTAGGGCATGCTTGTATCTTTTGCACCTCTAACCCTAGAGTGCAGACAACCTTCTTTGCTTCATACGTACTCTCGGGCAATTCGTTGTCCTTTGGAAGCATATTCTTTATCATTACCAGCAACTTTCCAAATCCCTTGTCAGATACACCATTCTCTGCCTTCCATTGCAGCAATTCAAGTGTGGTGCCCAACTTTTTTTTGTCAGCTTCGCAATTCGGGTACAACAATTTCTTGTGATCCTCTAACATGCGCTGCAACTTCGTCCTCTCCAGATCACTAGCGCAGTTTCTCTTTGCATCGGCAATGGCCCGACCTAGATCATCAGCGGGCTCATCTGATGCCTCTTCTTTAGCTTCTTTCTGCTTTGCCGGCTCAACTTCTTCCCCCATTGTTGTATCATCGTATTCTGGGAACCCATGGCCAGGATAGCCGTCGTTGTCCTCTTCTTCTTCATTGTCTTCCATCATAACCCCTATTTCTCCGTGCTTGGTCCAAACATTATAGTGGGGCATGAAACCGGACTCAAATAGGTGGACGTGAATGGTTCTTGATGTAGAGTAACTGTGACCATTCTTACAGCCAGCACATGGACAAGGCATAAAACCATCCGCACGCTTGTTTGCCTCAGCGGCAAGCAGAAAAGTATGCACGCCATTAATGAACTCGGGAGAGCATCTGTCATCATATATCCATTGTCGGCTCATCTTCATTACACAACACCGAATAGACCAAATTAATACAAGTTCATACATAAAGTTCATATACAAAACATAATTAAATGCAACATACAAATAACTCTCTAGCTAAAGAATTTAAATGCAACAACAAATGCGATGAAGATCGCAATTAAGGTAACAATTGATCCAACAGCATAATGATACCAAGCCACACTATCAATGGCATATTTTCTAATCTTTCTAATCTTCAACCTCCAATTCCATCCTGATCTTGTGATCATCGACGACATCGGCAACATGCAACTCCAATTCCATCTTCTCCCCCTCAATTCTTTTCAATTTTTCTTTCAAATACTCGTTTTCTCTTTCAACTAAATTTAACCTCTCGACAATAGGGTCGGTTGGAATTTCCGGTTCACATACCTCCTAGATAAAAATATCTATGTCAACTTGATGGGCATAATTTGTCATAAACACGAAATGCAACAACTAGTTTTAAAAGAGAATATACCACATCCGAATCATAACAAGGACGAGGGCCGACGGGGACGGATATCAAAACCATGGCACTATGTATAACAAACAACGTACGGGTAAGATAATTAATTATACAAGTAACTATATATCCAAATCACATAAACATCAATTTGGTAATGTAAAACATTCATGAACAAGAGCCTCACTAGAAGGTGGTGCCGGCGACGGGACGGTGCGGGCGATCGACGGTGGTTACGACGGAGATTTAGAAGGCACTAAGTAAACCACACCTACATATGCAAACTAAGTGTTAGTTTTGTGCTCAAATTGCATATAAATCAAATACTAGCAAATATAATTATTCCTCCCAAACTAATCACTATACAAAGCATTGCAAGAGCTAATCTAGCAATGAGAGTTGAAAGGACAAAGTTGCTAACCTTTGTGATCATTTGAATGGATGGGGGCCTTCAAATCTTGACAAATTTTGGGCAAAATTTGTGAGGAGCTCAAGGAGAGAGGGGGGAGAACAGAGGAAGTGAGGGGAAAGGGGAAGAACGGAGTGGCTCGGGGGGACGAAGGGTTTATGTACGTCGACCTTTAATACCGGTTCGTGCCACGAACCGGAACTAAAGGTGCTGGATGGGCCCCATACTGACAACACCCTGCCACCACCCTCTTTAGTACTGGTTCGTGGCACAAACCGGTACTATAGGTTCGCCACGAACCGGTACTAATGAGAACGGCCGGCTAGCCGTTGGAACCGGCACTAATGGACACATTAGTGCCGGCTTAAAACCCAACCGGCACTAATGTGTCTCATATTAGGTCCTTTTTCTACTAGTGCGCCGGGAGTTACCATAGTCGTCGGGTGTGATCCGGCGAGTCCGTGCGTGCTAACCTGCTGCCTGCCTCCTCCCGTCCCCTAGACTGGCTAGTGGGTGTTGGGGTGCACGCAGATAGGGTTTGTAAGGTTGGAGCTTTCCAGTCATGGTGGAGATTGGTTCTGGGAGTGGATCGGGAGATCGGAATCCTGAAGAAACGGCAACACTCTTGGAGAGATTGAATCTCTAGGATGAAGAGGTGGATGATCTAGTCTGGGAAGATGAAGCCGACGTTGAGGAAATTAAGCCAAAGTGGCTAGCCCTAGGGCGACTGTTGACAACAAAAAGCTTCAGTCAGAGCACGCTGATCGCGGACATGAAGGCGGCCTAGAACGCAGCGCATCAGGTGGTTTGGAGGAGAATCAATGCAAATCTATTCTCAATTCAATTCAACTGTCTAGGTGATTGAATAAAGTGATGCATCAAGGGCCATGGGACTTTAAAGGCACGGCGCTGCTATTGACGGAGTATGATGGGTTTGCTAATCCAGAGAAGGTGAAACTAGATAAACTGGAGACGTGGTGTCAGATTCATAAACTGCCCGATGGTGTCTTGAGAAGCCCAGCGGCGTTAAGAAACTTGGCTAGCAGAATTGGTGAAGTTCAGGAGGTACAAGTGACACTACCCAATGGCTTCGTTGTTGAGTTCATTCGTGCCAGGGTGAAACTGGATGTTAATAAAAGGCTTACCAGGGCGGTTGGAATAACAAGAGCAGGGGAGATTGAGAAATATCTGGTTAAGTTTGAAAAACTTCCAACTTTTTGTCATGCATGTGGGTTCATGGGGCACTGGTATGAGGAATGTGGTCCAGGAGAGCATGACATAACAAAATTTGAATGGGGCCCTTTTATGTTAGCCGCACGGAGGGGAAGAGGAGGAAGCCGTGGAGGCCGAGGCACAGGGAGAAGAATGGATAATGGGGATGATGAGACAGAGGAAGGAGGAAGAGGATTCGGGAGAGGGCTTGGCAGTGGCAGAGGGTGCAATATGCAGACGGATACGAACCCCACAAACCAAAGGAGTTGGGGGTTTAATGCAGCGGGCCAAACGGCAATGAGAAGTGCAAGTGATGAGGATGATGTGCTAAACCACAGCACCACCATCCCGAGTCAGGATGTGAGAATGACGACGACTGGAGAATCGGGGCAATCGTTGGCAATACACCAGGCAAATAATGCCAGAGGATTGGAACATGATGAGAATATAGTAGGGGCGGGAATCTGCTTGGGAAAAAGAACAGCGGAGGACTCGACAGCAGCAGGGGCAGAGAACTTAGCCATAGAGCAAGAAAAAGAGTACAAGAGATTGGCGGCCTCTTTCGAAGGGGACCACCGGACGCAATGAAACTATTAAGTTGGAACCGTCGGGGGCTTGGGAACGCCCCGACAGTTCGTGCTTTGCTGGACATCCAGCGAAGTTGCAGCCCAGATGTGTTGTTTCTATCGGAGACACACCTAGAAAGCTATCTGGCTGAATGTTTGAGGACAAGACTGAAGATGGATCATAAAATGGTTTGTCCTGGTGATGGTAGAAAGGGAGGTTTGGTGATGCTATGGAAAAAGGAAATAAAAATCCTGCCGCTCAACTTAGACCCAATGTTCATTGATGTACAAGTGGAGGACGAAAGTCATTCAGTTTGGAGATGTACGGGTATGTATGGTGAATTCAGGTGGGCGCACAAATATAAAACATGGGAGAGAATGCGCCGTTTGCACCAAAACAACAATATGCCGTGGTTACTAATTGGGGACAGGAATGAAATTCACTTCTTGTCTGAAAAGGAAGGAGGAAACCCTAGACCGCCGCAGTACATGCAGGCCTTCCAGTCGGCGATTGATGACTTTGATTTACGGGACCTGGGCTATATAGGAGATCGGTTTATGTGGCAGAGGGGTGGAATCAGGGAGAGGTTGGAAAGAGGGTTAATCAACGTTGCTTGGGAAGCTTTGTACCCTTCGGCGGCATTGCAAAACATGCCATACAATCACTCGGACCACCGTCCAATTTTGGTTGATACAGAGTACTTAGCCCCAGCACACGATGGTGGAGAACGTACAAAGCGCTTTGAAGCAAGATGGCTAAGGGAAAGAGATTTCCCGGAGATAGTACAAGAGGCTTGGCATGCTGCAAATCTCAATCCGAATCTCACAACCATCCAGGAGAAACTAAACAGCATGCATGAATCGTTTCATGACTGGGATCAAAGGGTGCCGAAAAAACCAAAGAAGAGACTTCGTAAAGCACAACGAGAGCTCGAGGAAGTTATGACTGGTCCAATGGATGAAGCCAGTAAGGAGAAAACGAAGGAGATCTCAGAGCTCATCGAATTTTTGCTTGAGTTAGAAGAAATCCATTACATGCAGCGATCAAGAGCGGGATGGCTGAAACATGGAGACCGCAACACGGGGTTTTTTCAAGCTGATGCAAGTGCCAGGTGAAAAAAGAATATGATCAAGAAGCTGAAGGAGGAGAATGGAAATATACTGGAAGGTATGGGCGCCCTAAAACCACATATCAAAGGCTACTTTAGTAACCTGTTTACATCTGAGGTGAATTATGTAGACCCTGCTGTTATAAATAAAGTGCAAACTAAAGTTACAGATCAAATAAATGATATGTTAATGGCCCCTTACACTACTAATGATGTGCAGAAAGCGGTGTTCAGTATTGGGGATCTTAAAGCCCCCGGGCCGGATGGACTTCATGCCATTTTTAAAAAAAAAATTGGGGCATATTAGGAGTGGAGATAACCCAAGAAGTCCTGTTTGCTATTAACAGAAGGCAGATTCCAGAGGAATGGAATGATACATCTATTGTGCTGATATCCAAGGTTGATTCTCCTGAACTAATCACACAATATAGACCTATAAGTTTGTGTAATGTGCTTTATAAAATCATTTCCAAGATGTTGGCGGGTAGACTGAAGGGCATCCTTCCTGAGATCATTTCACCTTCTCAGAGTGCCTTTATCCCTGGGAGACTTATCACAGATAATGTTCTGATTGCCTATGAATGTGTTCATAAAATCAAGAAGAAGAGGGCACGGGCGGCTGGTCTATGTGCACTCAAGCTAGATATGCATTAGGCCTATGATCGAGTGGAATGGATCTTTCTCAGGAGAATGATGGAAAAACTGGGGTTTAACACACAATGGATAGACATGATCATGGCATGTGTCTCTTCGGTAACATACAAGGTGAGGGTAAATTCTCAAGAAACTGAAATATTTATACCCTCAAGGGGGATTAGACAAGGGGATCCCCTCTCTCCCTATTTGTTCCTTCTTTGTGCAGAAGGATTATCCAGTATGTTGCAGTATGAAGAAGAAGTTGGTGGCATGGATGGGATTAGTGTGTGTAGAAATGCACCATCAGTATCACACCTTTTATTTGCTGATGATTGACTGATTCTCATCAGAGCAGGTGTGTTAAATGCAACTTCCTTACAGCAAGTTCTCGATGCCTATTGTGCAAGTTCTGGCCAGATGGTGAGCCTGGCTAAATCGAGCATATATTTCAGCCCTAATACCAGTCAGGTAACGAAAGCAGAAATTGGTCAAATACTTCATATTGATACAGAAGCTTTGTCAGACAAATATCTGTGCCTTCCAGCTATTGTGGGGGCGGATACAAGTGATTGTTTCCAGCATTTTGTTGAAAGGATAAGAAAAATAATATTAGGGTGGATGGAAAAACAACTATCGATTGGAGGCAAAGAGATTTTACTGAAAGCTGTTGCACAAGCTATCCCAGTATTTGCTATGTCAGTTTCTGTATTCCAAAGGGGATTTGAAAAAGGGATTACAGATACCATAGCTCAGTTTTGGTGGAGGGGGGGCGATGAGGACCATAAGAGGATGCACTGGATGGCATGGTGGAAGCTTTGCATCCCCAAAAGTGAAGGTGGAATGGGATTTCGAGACCTATACTCCTTTAACTTAGCAATGCTTGCAAAGCAGTGCTGGAGGATTGTAACAGAGCCGGAGTCCCTAGTGGCCCGTGTGTTGAAAGCTAAATATTTCCCTAATCGGAGTATTTTAGAAGCTACCTCGAAAACCGGGTCTTCATTCACTTGGCAAAGTATAATGAAAGGGTTAGAAACATTCAAAAGAGGATATATTTGGAGAATCGGTATGGGAGAACATGTGAATATATGGAACGATCCATGGATCCCTACAAGTGCAGACAGGAAAGTGATTACCCCTCAAACCAAACACTTCTGACTAGAGTATGTGACTTGATGGATCCAGTGACTGGAACTTGGGATGAGGAGCTGCTAAGAGATATTTTTTGGGCAGTGGATGTACGGGGGATTATGCAAATCCCATTATACCCGCAAGCCTTCGACGATTTCATTGCTTGGCAACCTAATCGAACAGGGATTTTCTCTGTCAAAATGGCCTACCATCTTCAGTGGACTCATACTTTTCGGGCGCATGCAAACAAGGTAGAGAGGCCGACTGGATCCGCACCTTTGGATATTTGGAATACTCTATGGAAACTTCAGGTGCCACGTAAAGTTCAAATCTTTGGTTGGAGAATATTGCGCGGGATCATCCCACTAAAATCAATCCTAATGAACCAGCATGTAGGATCGGATGGGGCCTGCCCGATTTGCCATCAGGGCGCGGAGGATCTTAAACACCTATTGTTCTTATGTACTAATGCAAAGGAGTTGTGGAGGCGACTGGGAATGATGGATGTCATCGAACACTCAGTTCAGATTGATCGGTCGGGGTCTGTTATTGTTGAACACATCCTATCTCTGCCGGAGAATCATCTTACCATACACCCTAATGTTGAATTTAGGCAAGGTCTGTTAGTGGGGGCATGGTATCTGTCGTGGATAAGGAGGCTGATTACCCATAATGAACATGTTCCGCCAACATGGAGATGGCCGGTTTCGGTCCTTTCTATTATACGTAACTTTGCAACAATACATGCAGGTCCATCGAGCGTGCCTGAAGCGAAATGGACAAAACCGTACCCAGGTTCTGTCAAAATGAATGTTGATGCGGCTTTCTTCTCAGATGAAGGGATGGGTGCTACCTCGGTGGTCCTACGAGATGGAAGGGGAAATTTCATTGCGGCCCAATGCAAGTTCCTTCCGATGGCAGTAGACGCGATTACATCAGAAGCCATGGCAATGAGGGACGGATTGGCATTTGCAAACTCACTGGGTTTTAGCTGTTTTGAGGCGGAATCTGATTCTTTACAAGTTATCAACTTCTGTTCGGGTCAAACAAGATGGTGGGATGAAGCGGCAGCGCTCTTTGCAGAATGTGTGGATTTAAGTACTTCGATCGGGAAGGTCATCTACAAGCATTGCTTACGTTCTTGTAACCGTGCAGCTCATGTGCTAGCAAATTTTAGCTATTGTAATAAGTTTTCTTCTACTTGGTTGCATGAACCCCCTGATATTTTGATTAGGGAGTTCGTGGACGATGTAAACATTATCGATAATTAATAAAGCTAGCCATGATGGCCTTTCCTAAAAAAACAGACTAGATCGATATGCGATTAATCTAAAAAAGTAAAAAATAACGTACATGGGACATGGGCAGAAAAAATTAATGTCCATGGGACATGGGCTCATCCAAACAATATGCACGCATGAGAGATCAATCCCAAAAAGAAAAAGAAAAACAAGCTAACCTACATGGGACATGGGCAGAAAAAATTAATGTGCGTGGGACATGGGCTCATGCCAAACAATATGCATGCATGATAGAACAATCTAAAAAAAAAAAACTATGTACGTCTACATGGATGCAATATGCATACATGAGCGGTCCATCTAAAAAAAGCTAGCGTACATGCCTTGCAATATACATGCATTAATGGATTTTTTGGAAGAAGAAAACCTGCGTACATGGCCATTGATATATGCATGCATCACATGCTATACCTAAAATATGGGAACATCAGGTTAAAAAATACTATCAACGTATATAGCTCTGCACGCATATGCTTTAAACTTTAGCCGTGCACTTCTTCCGTCAGGCCATGGTCGCCAACTTGCCAACTTGCAGGGGTACATGTTGGTAACACGGCAAACAGCCTCGCCCCTTTCACCAACCACGGTGAGTCCGATTACATGCGGAGATTCTCAGCCTACAGGCAACGGATTAGGACCAAGTCAGGAGTTTCATGACCGCTTTGATCTAGGTCAGAGCGATACAAAAATATATATGTGAACAAGACCGTTCAAAGTATCATGCTAACCGTCAGCTAGCATATATGCAGATAAAATGTGTGTTACTTCCTATTAACTATTCAAGCATAGTCAAAGTAATCAAGATTTGATTACGAGCATCTTGACGCCATGCATGCACACATGGTTTTCATCTTTGTTATGTATAAGTTTGACTAGCCAAACTTGATTACATTTCTTTTTAAAAGAAACAATCTGAAATTCAAGTTAAATATATCTCTCAACGTCAGTCCTTTCGTCACAATCATCAAATATTATTCAAGATAAATTAAATCCTAGAGAATCTGACAAACTTAAGCATGACATGGCCAAGTAACATACTATAGTAATTTTTAAAATGGGTTCTAACTACCTTGGAACTAGGAATGCTAAAATTAACCTTGAAAGTTGTAATGTACGCAATAGTGTGAACAATGCCTTTGTGCGGAAGTAGCGTCCACACTATCTTGGACGATGTTTCTTTTCCAATATACTGTGGACACTGTTATAGTAGCAAACTTCGCTTATGGCATAATATAAGCCAATACTGGTCCTGCTTAGTGCACGAGCCTTAACTTAACTAAATATAATGATCATGGAAACAAAAATATAACATGACACTGCATATAGTATATAAATGCTCTCTAATTTTATATACTAGATTAGAAAAAGTTACAGCAAAAAATTAGTAATTAATAAATATGTAAATCTTACACAACATTAGCAAATATTCTTATGCCTACATGGATACAATGAGATCTATTATGCCTACATGGATTCAATGAGATCTATTAAATTAACGTTTGAAGAAATTATATTACAATGCAACATCGTAAAAATGATGGAAAAAGGATCTAAATATAGTATGCACAACACGACCGATCGGAAAATATACAATGACTACATCATGCATAACTACAAGCTAAATGACAAACGGACGACATATATATTTTTATATGTAAACAAAATACCATGGTTCCCGTGTTTCTTTACTCATATCAAATAATAAGATCTCATTATTAAACTTTCAAAATTCTAGCCCGCGCATCGAGCGGTCCACTTTGCTAGTTACAAATAAAAGAAAAATATCCGAAGCTGAAATCTCCACCATGCTTGCTAACTATACTTTTAAGGGTGGAATACCTAAGAAACTTGGTGATCCTAGAGTACCAACTATACCATGCTCCATCAAAAGAAATTATGTTAAAACTGCCTTATGTGATCTAGGAGGCGGTGTCAGTGTTATGCCTCTTTCCTTATACCATAGACTTGAATTAAGTAAGTTGACACCTACTGAGATATCTTTGCAAATGGCCGATAAATCAACTGTTATACCTGTCGGTATTTGTGAGGACGTGCCTGTTGTTGTTGCGAATGTTACTATCTTAACAGACTTTGTCATTCTTGATATTCCTGAGGACGACAGTATGTCGATTATCCTTGGTATACCCTTTTCAAATACTGGAGGTGCTGTTATTGATTGCAACAAAGGAAATGTCACCTTTCATGTTAACGGTAATGAGCATACGGTACACTTTCCGAGGAACAACCTCAAGTTTACAACATAAATTCTATTGGGAAAATTCCATCAATAATTATTGGAGGTTTTGAATTTCCTCTTCCTACTGCAAAGAAAAAGTATGATATTCTTATTATTGGGGATGTACATATCCCCGTTGAGGTAACCTAGTGTCACTTCGAAATTTCTCCGGTTTCATGTGATTCGGAATGAGTTTGTTAACAAGACTTGATCAACCTTGTTAGTGGATTCCTTTTGATTAGCATGAGATGGATGAAGTTAGAAAGAACAACCTTCTGTACCTTCTCTTTACTTCCTGTTAATTAGAATAAATAAAGTAGAAATAGTATAGTTTGCCTGTTTTTTTAATTATCTATGCAATAAAAAATATCACAAAAATAAAAGTTCTCCAAATGACATGCAATTTGATATGATTTTTTTCTGGAATATTTGAGAATATCTGGCACTGAGAACACAGCAGGGGAGCAAGCACCTGGCCACGAGGGTCCGGGGTGCGCCCACCCCTACAGGGCGCGCCCCCTGCCTCGTGGGCCCACAGTGGCTCCCCTCAACTTATTCCTGTACCCACACACTTCTTCTTCCTCCAAAAAATCACTATCTAGCTGAAGAACGAGTTCTAGCTTGTTTTGCTACCATTTTCGATCTCCTTGCTCAAAGCTCCATTCACAAAACTGCTTTGGGGGATTGTTCTTTGGTATGTGTTTCCTCCAATGATCCAATTAGTTTTTGTTCTAGTGCTTTATTCATTGCAAATTCTTGCTGCTTAGGTGACCCTACTCTTGAGCTTGCATGTTAAATTTATGAGGTCCCAAGTAATTCTAATGCATGATAGAGGCTCTAGGCACTTATGGGAGTAGTTGCTATCAATTTTATTTAGTTTGTTTCACTTTTATTTAGTTTGTTTCACTTTTATTTTGAGTCACTAAAAATTTCAGATATTTTCAGAAAATGATGAAGAGATTCTTCTTGAGGGGCTCTTCTATCCAGGGTTCTAAGGATAAACGAGCTAAGGAGAATGAAAATCCCAAGTATAATATTCCTCGTGTGGCGGAAGTATGGTCGTGTGAATGGCCTTGTGATGATTTCTTGGGAGCAGCCGAGATATACGATGATTTCTATTCTTTGGTTGATAATGCAGGCCTCACCGACTTCCTCCACAACCAGCTTGAACAGTATCTCTTACTCACCAATACTTTCGTGCAAAATTTCTACTTTTATCCTAAGAAGTCACCTCCTTCAGTAGAGTTTAAATTATATGGTGCTGATAGGGAGATGTCACTATATGAATTTTTCATAGTTTGCAAGATACCATTAGAGGGCAGCTTAGAGGAACCACATTATAAAGATGTGGAAGGATTTATTGACACTATTACTGTAGGGGAAACGAGGAAAGTTTCCGATGCACGAATAACTAGCATACATTCTCCTGTTTTAGGCTACTTTGGAATATTTGCTAGTCGATGCTTAATTGGTCGCGGAAACTGTGGAAACCTTGGTGTTCCTGATATTATCATTTTGTTCCATGCTTTATTTTGTGATAACTCTTTTAATATGGGCGTTGTTATTGCTAGATGATTAAGCATGAACCGTACTAAGGGCCACATTTTTGGAGGTATCTATGCTTCACGCCTCGCTAAACATTTCAGGATACCTATTAGGCACTTTAAGAAAGAAGAAAAACTGCTTCTCTCTACTTTTCTAGATTACAAGAGCATGGTAGCACATGAGTTTATTGTTACAAATGATGAAAATATGCTTAAATATAATCTGAGATTTCATAAGAAACACAGTGAAACTATTATCCTGCCTGCACCTTCTTTGTTTGATTTATCTTCAGGCACGTTTCTCGTTTTACCGGAGGCCATTCATGCTTACCGAGGCTAGACATCAGCCCTAGAGCCTGAGCCAGAACCACAACTTGACCCTTATCGACCATCCTTTTATCAGTGGAATCTGAAGTAGTTTGCCAGCCAGTGGTACCCAGATGATACTCCTCAGTACACCGGAGGGAGTAGCTCTGACCCATGGCCATAGACCAACTTAGGCCAAAAGCCTAAGCTTGGGGAGTACATATTCCTCACCGACTATAAATTCATGTTCACACACTCATTCTAGTGTCGGTACTCATACTATTTCATTGTACTATCTATGCTAGCTTAATTTTATTTTCCTGCTTTTTTCTTGTGTGTTACATAAACCTTAAGAAAAAACGAAAAAAAATAGTTAGTTTAATTTCCATGCCTGTAGTACTAGTAATTAAAAGAAAAACTCAAAAAAGATTTCTTGTTCTTCTTTTTGCTTGTTGGGAGCTTTCCCGTGTAAATAATTTTATTTCTTTTCTTTTCCTTTGGGGGTCGAGAGGAGAAGACCATAATGAAAATATCTAAGTGGCTCTCATATGCATAATTGATTTACTTTAAGCAAGAGCCCATAGTACTTTGTCTTCTCTCTTGAAATGAATTCTTGCATATTCCAGCTTAGTCCTATGCACATGCACTATTATTATTATCCACACCATTCGATCGTGCAAGTGAAAGGCAATGATGATGATATATGATGAAATGATTGGGATAAGAGGAGCTGGTATGAACTTGACCTCTCTTGTTTTTGTAAATATGATTAGCTAATCATTCTTGATTCAGCCTATTATGAATGAACATGTTTGCAATGACAATTAGAGATCATAGTTTCTTATGCCATGCTTAATTAGTTATGAGTTTATAATGGTTTACCTTGCGTGTCAACATGCTATTAAAATGGTTGTGATGTGGTATGATAGGGTGGTATCCTCCTTTGAATGAATTGAGTGACTCGACTTGGCACATGTTCATGCATGTAGTCAAAACAAAATCAACATAGCCTTCACGATATTTATGTTCATGGTGGATTATATCCTACTCATGCTTGCACTCAGTGTCTATTAATTTTAATGCATGTTTAAGACTGTTGTCGCTCTCTCAGTTGGTCGTTTCCCAGTCTTTTTCTAGCCTTCACTTGTACTAAGCGGGAATACTGCTTGTGCATCCAAACTCCATAAACCCCAAAGTTATTCCATATGAGTCCACCATACCTTCCTATATGCGGTATGTACCTGTCGTTCCAAGTAAATTTGTATGTGCCAAACTCCAAACCTTCAAATGAAATTCTGCTTTGTATGCTCGAACAACTCACGTATCAAGTAGGGTTGTCTATATCTTCCATGTTAGGTGGGTTATTCTCAAGAGGAGTGGACTCCACTCCTCATTCGCGAGAAAATGGCTGGTCACCGGTATGCCCAGTCCCATGCTCAAATCAAATAAAAAATAATTAAACAAAACTCCCTCGGGATTGTTATTAGTTGGAGGCACCCGTTGTTTTGGGTAAGCCATGGATTGATGATTGTTGGTGGAGGGGGAGTAAAAAACTTCACCATTTTGTTTGGTAACCGCCTATAATGTGTGTAGCATGGAAGATATCGAGATCTCATAGTTGTTATGTTGACAGTGAAATTATACCGGTCAAAATGTTATTATCTCTGTTTCATAATCGAGCTCTGTCACCTCTACAAATCTCTGCTTCCCTATGCGAAGGGCCTATCTATTTACTTTTATGTTGAGTCATCATCCTCTTATTAAAAAGCACCCGCTGGAGAGCACTGCTGTCATTTTCATGCATTACTATTAGTTTATATTGGGTATGACTATGACTGGATCTCTTTTACCATGAATTACCATGTTTAGTCAGCCCTTGATCTTTAAAGATGCTCTGTATTTATGTTTTGCGATCTCACAAAGGGATAGCGAGATACCATCTTGTTATATCATATTATGATTGTTTTGACAAAGTGTTGTCATCCGAGTTCTATTATTATTGCTCGCTAGTTGATTATGCCATTGATATGAGTAAACATGAGACCTAAGTGTTATTGTGAATGTGGTTAGTCATAATCTTTGCTGAAAACTTGAATGCTAGCTTTGCATATTTACAACAACAAGAGCAAACAGAGTTTGTAAAAGTTTTTCTTTATCACTTTCAGTTTATCAACTGAATTGCTTCAGGACAAGCAAAGGTTTAAGCTTGGGCAAGTTAACACGTCTCCGTCGTATCTACTTTTCCAAACACTTTTGCCCTTGTTTTGGACTCTAACTTGCATGATTTGAATGGAACTAACCCGGACTGATGATGTTTTCAGCAGAACTGCCATGGTGTTATTTTTGTGCAGAAATAAAAGTTCTCGAAATGACCTGCAAATCCACGGAGCAGCTTTTCAGAATTAATAAAAAATAATGGCAAAAGAATTAGCATCAGGGGGCCCACACCCTAGTCACGAGGGTGGGGCGCGCGCCCCCTGCCTTGTGGGCCCCCTGGACGTCCACCGACCTCAACTCCAACTCCATGTATTTGCTTTCGTGGAGAAAAAAAATAAGAGAAGAAGGATGTCGTGTAGTGTGGTGATCACTTATTAACTGTTTGGTTAATTAGTTGTCGTGTTCAGTTAACTGTTTGGTTCAATTTTCTACAAATGTGATGTTCAATTCTTCAGGGTGCAATTCTGTATTGTCTTTCATGTGAGAAATAAATTGATTTTTCTAACAAAATACATGAGAAACAAATCCAATTGCTATATTTCCAAGTTGTCAAGCATGCTTGGTTTGGTGAACTGTTTGATCTTCTAGTATGTTATACATTGTGCAATGTGGTGCTCAGTTAATGTTTGGTTCATTTGTTGTGGTGTTTAGTTAATTGTTTGGTTCCATTCTGCAATGCGATGTTCAATTGTTGTGGGTGCATTCTGTTATTGTATACCATGTGAGAAATAAATAAAATTTGGTTGTACTAAATACATGACAAACAAATACCATTGCTATATTTCCAAGTTGTTAAGCATGCTTGGTTTGGTCAACTGACTGATCTTCTATGAGGAGTATGTTATATTGTGCAATGTGGTGCTCAGTTAATGTTTGGTTCATTTTTTGTGGTGTTTGGTTAACTGCTTGATTCAATTCTGCAACGCAATGTCCAATTGTCGTCGGACGAATTTTGTATTGTTGTGCATGTGAGGAATAATCTAATTTGGCTGCACTTAATACATGGGAAACATATACAATTGCTATATTTCCTAGTTCTTAATGATGCTTGGTTTGGATAAATGGGTTTTCCATGTGGCTTGAATTAATCTGATGAATCTGCAATGTGCTTATTTTTCATCAACATATTTTACTAATAGCATATGAACCCTCACTTAACCTGATCACTAACTACCTTATATGTGTTGCAGGGAAGCTATGGGAAGCACTAATGTTTACAATCGAGGTTTGCAGATGCATGGTCCTTTGTCTAATAGCACATTATTGAGCAATTATAGGAACCATTCTAATACTTAGGTTTTAAACAATTTGGTCTTGCACATGTAGGTCCTGCTGTCAGAGGTTTTGACAAACTGTACGACCCTTTTTGCATATGGGGAAATGAGTTGTCCATGAATATCAGTCAAGTTAAGAAACTCACAAAGATTGTTAGGATAAAGAAATTAGCGACAAAAAACAACAAGATCTTTGTCTGCACAATGAAGAAGACATCAGTTCACTACAGGATGGTACTAACTATTATACCTTGTCTCTTTTATTCCTTTGCCCCATTTCCAATATAGAGAAGATATTTATGCACATCCTTGTTTTCAGGCCTTTCCAAAACAGTTCACCGATGATTACCTCTCAAACCACCTGTATGGTCAGGAAGCGAGGACGATATTCATACTACACCCACGGTTCAATATTGAAGTGTTCCTGAAGAGGACGAAGGATGGACGGTCAATCATCCACATGCACTGGCCTAAAGTTGCAAATACCTTCAACATCAATGAAGGCTCAATATTCGCCTTCCGCTTCAGTAGTTTTCCCGATGAGATGCATCTGTCTATGTACCATCTATGATGCTAATTTCGAAAGGTTCTAGATGTTGCATGTGAAACTTGGTGCTGGTGCAGTTGTGTAATGGGGTAGCTGAGTGCTGAAGCTATATCATGTAGTACTCTGAATGCATTTTAAAATGTCACCCATGTGTTAAATGAAATGCGCATGCGCTATTTAATTTACTTCTTGGAACAAAAAACATATATGGATGAAATTATTTCTTTGAGAACATTCATGGCCAAGGTGTGATCCTTGGTGAGCCTATTTGTATCATTCAATAAAACGCATGTGATGAAACTGTTGCTAATATTTTGGGCTTCATTCTTGAGGAAGTGTGTTACTTTAGGATCACTACCAAAACATATAGTCTTTGCATCTTTAACATTGGTTAGTTACTATGACAGTATAACCACAATATGACGTGGACCTTGCAAAAATGTTGAGACACTGAATCGTTGCCGTAAATTATGGTATCCATATTGATGGATGGACGACACTATAATTAGAAATAGTGACATAGGATCCATTGCCATGTATTTTACCAATGTAACTAGCGGAGTAACCCGAGCATTTGCGCGGCTAGATTTGTAAAATATTATCCTCAATCTTTCACATTTAACGTAGACCAACTGAAGAACTTTGAGTATGTTACTTGAACAATCTGGATATCATTGGATATATATCTTCATCTTCACCGGCTGGTGATAAATGTAAATTGCCATGATCTCTGGAAATTCTGATATGAGACTAACCTTGAGACATGATTGAGAATGCGGAGCACCTACCAAATCTGTATTACACAAATACCCTAATCTATCATTAATTTGTGGTACATTATTAGCACCTCAATTGCTAAACAATCACTCACTCCGTTCAGGTTAATTAAGGTCTAACAGTTTCTGAGATATGACCACACTGTTAAGAATTATAATGGTGATTTCTCATATAAAGCATGTACACCGAAGGAACAATTTAGACATTTCACTCATGGGAATGCAGTATATTAACATAACATTCGAGCAAGGTGTGCAAACATGTCAGGTGCTCCAACAAAGAGATCTAAAGAACATTTAGGACATGTGACATCACATTATTCCTTGAATCTATAGAGAAATCAGGTTAGCCTCAGAACTATACCAAGATACCGTTATTCATACCTAGGCAGAGAAATACTGGAGTACATGGCACTTGCATGGATGAAATCATGTAGAAATGACAATGAGCCAGGGCCGTTCTGATGTCCCTTGGCCGGCCTTATCTTACCATGGAGGTACCGAAGGTGCAGTATAGAATATTGATTTACCTCAATTAACCCAGCCATACTTGTCTCGTGATGCTTAGAAGATTATGGTAAATAAGATAGTTTCTCGATCAATAACTGGATTCGTGCATGATGATGATCATCCAAATTCCTCGAATCAGCTATATATTATATTTACTCTGTAGCTTTCTTTCCTAAAAAATCTGCAAGACATCCGCACTTTTGTAGGCTTATTTGTTCTCTAGAATAAAAAATATATATACAACTACTTCTAACAATAATAATTTAAGAACAATCAAAGGTAAATTCAAACTTACATGAGAAAATTTGAAATCAACACTACTGATTGCTAATAGCACAAACTCATGCATGACCATGGGTGACATCCAAATTCCCCAAAACTGTTATGTATTAATGTGTACGATTTGTAGGCTTCTTTCCAAAGGAATCTGCAATACATCCACACAATTCTTACGCTTCTTTGTTCTCAGAAAATCTGAAAACATACACACATCTGCTTCTACAATAAGAATTTTACATCCATTAAAAATATATTCAAACTCACATGAGAAAATTCCATTAAAAATAAATTCACACTCACATATGAGAAAAATTGGAATCTCCACTGCAGATTGCTAACAGAACAAACTTTCAGTCACATCTCAAATTCTGAGTTACAGTCTCAAAACAAAATTGTGTAGAACCATGTCATACAATTTTGCAAGTGAAAATTATGACTTCCTTCATCTGTTGGTTCCTTCCAGATTCACTATTCATCAACTATCATGGTGCTCCTCAGAAGATGCGGCTGTTGTGCAGTCAGTCGAGTGGGAATCATAGCATGCTCCACATCCTGATATGTGGTTCTACCACCGTCAGATGCAAGTACATGGTTGTGGTCAACAATTTGTCATCATCCCAATTTTAGTGCTGTTATGAAGTGCTAGTTGAGTCATCAGTCAAGGACTATTGATGTTGCTAATCTGCAGCCTGCTGGTGGATGGGAAAATAATTAGGTTGATGATAGATCAATGTTTTTTCAGATGACATAATTGCTTCATCATGGTGAAGTTTTAAGAAAGTGGTTAATTCTTCGCTTACCTAATTGCTCCACGTAGCTTTTACAGGGAAAAGCTCTAGCCCGGTTCTCTGGCCTACCAGCGTTGTCCGATTAATCTAACCTCCCACACAGACGTGCATACTATTGCTGAAGTATTAAGTGAGAGAGAGTATAGCTGAGAGGAACGTGATTTCTCCTCCAGCTTGAAACGGCAAATCCAATGGAAGCCCGAGGCTAGACAATTAGATGTGGTTTGTTTCCCTTCGTATCTTCTGTTTCGTATTATGCAAGGAATATGAAAAAGAGGAACCTGTATCTCACGGGCGCCACATATGCAGGAGGCGAAACAATTAGATGAATCTTTTTTCCCACGGTGCATGCACGTGTCCCTATTTTCCCTTTCGGCTCACTTGCCTATTTTCAAGCATGCGTACGTTGCCTAGCTAGACGTAGCCTAGCCAGCTTTAGCTAATGTACGTTGGCTTTCCAAACTTTGAGTTGTCCTTCTACTATACGTGATTCTTTTCTTTTTTTTCTCCACTGTCTACATTATAGGTACTTGTACGTGACAGATGCAAAATAGTGCACGTCCAGAATATTTGTGTGTAACGTAATATCGTTCAATCTCAACCGTAAATATTACTAATCAACGATATATATTATTTTAGCTTATGTGGAAGAATGTGGTGTCTTATTTGGATTCTGTCTTAATTATATAATAGATAGAAGGTAATCACCAGAGTACGCAAATATTTGCATAATTTTCTACTATGAATTATTCAAGCAAACTGAGTCTCGAATAGTTGATATTAGCATGAAAATATCATTTTAGTGAACAACAACAAATGCTTCAGAGGAGCAAATTTTGTATATGTAGCTGATGGTATCGTGGTAATATGTGTGTACCACAAATTATATAGGAATAGATAACACTTTGAAGAGAATCATCAGATACAGTGTAGATCTCACAGTATTGATGGATAATCTGCAAATAATGTGGGCTACTCATTTTAAGCATGACACTTTATAATTCTTAATTAAATTTCATTAAGATTTGCAAGAAAATTATAGTTGTCATAAATCGCGTGTAAAGACATGGATGATGTCTTAAATTCCGAAGGAACTGGGTTTATGCAAATATATGATGCTATGAGGTCTTCAAATAGCAATTTTACATGGTGTAAAAGGACGCATAATTATATTTTATGCAATTTAGGAATGCATTGGCTCTAAAGCCAATGACTTAAAATGTATATATGATAATAACCAGAAGGTTAAAGCACTAAATATAATTAAGCTAAGCGCTAAGCTGCAGAATCCAAATGGCCTGATGGCTAGGTTGTAGTAAATTAAAGCAATACAGAGGTCTGAACGGACTTATACTTGATTAGCATATAATCCTTGGACTGTTTTGCATACTGAAACAAGCCTGAGGACTTGAATGAGAAATATAGGTCCTTTCCGTTAGTAAATAAAATAGGAAAGACCAAAATTCAAATGTGCCGAAGGGGCAAGGTTTTCCAATCTCTTCTCCCGGGCGTGCGCGGTGGAGGAACCTTATTATTTGTAGTCGGGAGACGAGAGGGAAAAAATCGCGCTGGTGCTTCACCACATGCAGTCCGTTGTCGCTGCATCGTCGGTCGTCGCGCAGGCGCCGCTCCAAAAGCAGTGCCGTGGGTGGACTCTGTCGCGCACTGCTACGCCGATGGGAGCAGCCTTTGTGCGGGAAGGGCGAGGTCACGGCCGCAGTCATCTCCACGTTCGCTGTGCTACGAGCCGCCTCCACGAGCAGTAGCCGTGCAGCTGACGCGGACAGCCTTCGCCACGGCCGATGGGACGTGCTCGGAGGAGCAGTGCCTAGGTTGTCGCCTAGTGCCATAGGGAGTCAGGGCTGGTGGCGCCGCCGAGCGTTGGAGGATGCTGCGCATGTCGGCCGTGGGCCGTCATCACCACCATGTCGGCCGTGGACCGTCCGTCACCACCACCGTTCACGGAAAAAAGCTCCGACCGGTGCTGGTTGCGCGCCGGGGTGAGCAGTCGCTCCTGCTGGATCTCCGCGCTTGCAGGAGGAGTCTCGCCGGAGTGTGGTGGCCGTGTCGGTGCAAAGGGCCTCCGTCATCGGGAACAGCCCGGTGCCGCATCCCACCGGTGAATTGCCGCCGCCGGCATGTCAGTTGCTTTTCTTCTTCTCCCTGTTTTCTCTTCGCCTGATGCTCTCAGTAGAGACATAGCCTTCATGATATTTATGTTCATGGTGGATTATATCCTACTCATGCTTGCACTCAGTATCTATTAATTTTAATGCATGTTTAAGATTGTTGTCGCTCTCTCAGATGGTCGCTTCCCAGTCTTTTTAAAGCCTTCACTTGTACTAAGCGGGAATACTGCTTGTGCATCCAAACTCCATAAACCCCAAAGTTATTCCATATGAGTCCACAATACCTTTCTATATGTGGTATCTACCTATCGTATCAAGTAAATTTGTATGTGCCAAACTCCAAACCTTCAAATGGAATTCTGCTTTGTATGCTTGAACAACTCATGTATCAACTAGGGTTGTTTGTATCTTCCATGTTAGGCGGGTTATTCTCAAGAGGAGTGGACTCCGCTCCTCATTTACGAGAAAGTGGCTGGTCACCGGCATGCCCAGTCCCATGCTCAAATTAAATAAAAAATAATTAAACAAAACTCCCCCGAAATTGTTATTAGTTAGAGGCACCCGTTGTTTCGGGCAAGCCATGGATTGATGATTATTGGTGGAGGGGGAGTAAAAACTTTACCATTTTGTTTGGGAACCGCCTATAATGTGTGTAGCATGGAAGATATCGAGATCTCATAGTTGTTATGTTGACAATGAAAGTATACCACTCAAAATGTTATTATCTCTGTTTCAAAATCGAGCTCTGGCACCTCTACAAATCTCTGCTTTCCTCTGCGAAGGGCCTATCTATTTACTTTTATGTTGAGTCATCACCCTCTTATTAAAAAGCACCTGTTGGAGAGCACCGTTGTCATTTGCATGCATTACTATTAGTTTATATTGGGTATGACTATGACTGCATCTCTTTTACCATGAATTACAATGTTTAGTCAGTCCTTGATCTTTAAAGGTGCTCTGCATTTATGTTTTGCGATCTCAGAAAGGGCTAGCGAGATACCATCTTGTTATATCATATTATGGTTGTTTTTAGAAAGTGTTGTCATTCGAGTTCTATTATTATTGCTTACTACTTGATTATGCCATTGATATGAGTAAACATGAGACCTATGTGTTATTGTGAATGTGGTTAGTCATAATCTTTGCTGAAAACTTGAATGCTAGCTTTGCATATTTACAATAACAAGAGCAAACAGAGTTTGTAAAAGTTTTTCTTTATTATTTTCAGTTTATCAACTGAATTGCTTCACGACAAGCAAAGGTTTAAGCTTGGGGGAGTTGATACGTCTCCGTCGTATCTACTTTTCCAAACACTTTTGCCCTTATTTTGGACTCTAACTTACATGATTTAAATGGAACTAACCCGGACTGACGTTGTTTTCAGCAGAACTGCCATGGTGTTATTTCTGTGCAGAAATAAAAGTTCTCGGAATGACCTGCAAATCCACGGAGCAAATTTCCAGACTTAATAAAAACTACTGGCGAAAGGTTTAGCGTCAGGGGGCCCACACCCTGGTCACGAGGGTGGGGCGCGCGCCCCCGCCCCTAGGGCGCGCCCCCTGCCTCGTGGGCCCCCTGGACGTCCACCGACCTCAACTCCAACTCCATGTATTTGCTTTTGCGGAGAAAAAAAAATAAGAGAAGAAGGATTCATCGCGTTTTACGATACGGAGCCGCCACCAAGCCCTAAAACCTCTCGGGAGGGCTGATCTGGAGTCCGTTCGGGGCTCTGGAGAGGGGAATCCGTCGCTATCGTCATCATTAACCATTCTCCATCACCAATTTCATGATGCTCACCGCCGTTCTTGAGTAAATCCATATTAGGCTTGCTGGACGGTGATGGGTTGGATTAGATTTACCATGTAATTAAGTTAGTTTTGTTAGGGTTTGATCCCTAGTATCCACTATGTTCTGAGATTGTTGTTGCTATGACTTTGCTATGCTTAATGCTTGTCACTAGGGCCCGAGTGCCATGATTTCAGATCTGAACTTATTATGTTTTCATGAATATATGTGAGTTCTTGATCCTATCTTGCAAGTCTATAGTCACCTATTATGTGTTATGATCCATTAACCCCGAAGTGACAATAATCGGGATACTTACCGGTGATGACCATAGTTTGAGGAGTTCATGTATTCACTAAGTGTTAATGCTTTGGTCTGGTTTTCTATTAAAAGGAGGCCTTAATATCCCTTAGTTTCCATTAGGACCCCGCTGCCACAGAAGGATAGGACAAAGATGTCATGCAAGTTCTTTTCCATAAGCATGTATGGCTATATTCGGAATACATGCCTACATTACATTGATGAACTGGAGCTAGTTCTGTGTCACCCTATGTTATAACTATTACATGAGGAATCGCATCTGACATAATTATCCATCACTGATCCAATGCCTACGAGTTTTTCACAAACTATGAGTATTTCATAACATTTTTAGTAAGTTTAAATGACTAGTACACATATAACTTTCGGGTATGTCATCGTGCCGCATACCTGGGGTTTCGTTAAACCGCTTGTTGATGTGGTCGAGTTCCTCATCGGATAGCCGAAGCTTCCGATTGAGCTCGGCAATCTCTGCGGCCTGGGTAGTAGCCGCCAGCATAGAAGCCTGTCCAACAACATATACGACACATGATATACTTGTTTTGGATCCTCTGTTCGGATTTCTAATTCGGACCGAGTCTTAGGGGCTACTGTCTGCACATGGGTTCCGCCTCACACATATACGTATATACAAAAAAAAACTTGTAAAGAATATTACATCGCATACATTAGAGCCCGTAAGTAGGCTGTTGAAGGCTTCGGTCAGTCCGCATTTCGCGGACCGAACCTTTTCCATAACCGCACCCATCAGGGTGCGGTGCTCCTCCATGATGGATGCATGCACTACAAGAAATATGTCAACTTGTGACCTTCTGTCAGTGACCCTGGAAGAATTGGTCATAGATCTATGACCATTTCAGACCAATTGGTCAAAAGCTGTTCGAGGGGCTCCAGACCTTAAACCATTGCGACCATTTTGGTCAGAAAGGTCGTAATTTCCTTACATGAAAAGGTCACAAAGCAAACAGTGCTAGTCCGCTACCTTATTTCTAGTTGTTAATGACCAATATAGATGGTCATAGCCTTGTAGATTGTGGTGGTTTGTGATGACTAGGCGCCATCTCATCAGTTTTGCCTATGTGTCATGTCCATGTGGCGGTTTTTGCCCTAGGTTGTGAAGCAACCTATATTTCTGTTATTCCCAAAATTCCCAAAAAAATCTCATAAATTCTTTGGGTCATATCTTCGTCAAATATGTAAAACCCTTCCTTTCCTAGTTCAAAAATAATTCAAAAATATTCATTTTCCTATTCTGAACAGAGCAGCACTTTGTGAAGGAAGTACCACTTTGGCATGTCCAAATGGTATCCATTTTCTACAGTGCTTTCCTATGCCCAAATAACCATCCTCCACCAAATGCTAGCTCAATCCATTCATTATTTTGAGCCCAGCTTCAACATTTGTATTTATGTCCAATGTGGTACTTTGTAAAGCAAGTACCACCTAGGCTCCTCCTTTTGAGGTGAAAATTTGTGAAGACGGTCTTCTTAGTAATTGATCATCCTCAGCCAAAACTCACGCCCATTAGCCATGTGCATTTCCCGTACCGCAAATCAAACACTTGGCTGTTTATTCATGTTTGAGCATCGATCGGTCTCCTCGTGAGAATCTTATGTTGTGATTTTCTTCCTAGCACCTACCTGGGGAGTGCCCAACCCACTATACATTCCTAGGCCACCTAGAACACATGGCAACGCCACGGTCATGCGGTGACCACTCGGCGGGCATGCGAGCTTACGCGCTCTAGAGTTGGGGCCCTCGGCCACCGTCCAAACCTTGATGTATCGCCATCAAACCATGTATTTCTGATTAAATAGATACTTATTTACCTAGAAATGATTTTTGGAAAAAATAAAGAGCAAACTATGAGGCAGCTATAGTTCAAATTTGACCCGTTTCCAACTGAATCGACGGCAATTTGTCTTTTTCACCAGAGGTAGATCAAAACTTTTTCACCCAACCATTTTGTCAATTGTGCATTATATATGGCCTAGTATTTTATAAAAATGATTTGGTCCAATTTTGCAACAATTATTTGGTAGTTCCTTCACAAAAAAACCTCCTTTTCGGCACTCAGAAAATGAAAAATGAATTTTCCGTGCAAAGAAAATGAAAACTTCCTTAGGCAACATTGTTTGGAATTCCAAGATGCACCCTCGTGCACAATATGAGATCATTTGAATAAACTATGCCATGAATGTGGCCATAAGATTGATCATTTGGCTTGAAAGCCATGAATCTTCACGCTTGATAGGTCCTTTCTAAGAACACTTTTTTAAAATAATTACCGTATTACAATTTTATTATTTTTCCTGGAAACTTGGTCACATATAATGACACAATGCGAAGGTTTTCCAATTTTTTGATTTTTTTTGAATTTTTTATGCCCGTTTCAAAATGCGGTCAAAACGGCGGGCTTGACCGTTCCTAGCTAGTGGTTGAATCTTGGAATTTTATTGGTGTTTCTATGATTAAATAGATACTTATGTACCTAGAAATGATTTTTGGAAAAAATAAAGAGCAAACTATGAGGCAGCTACAGTTCAAATTTGACCCGTTTCCAACTGAATCGACGGTAATTTGTCTTTTTCACCAGAGGTAGATCAAAACTTTTTTCACCCAACTATTTTGTCAATTGTGCATTATATATGGCCTAGTATTTTATAAAAATGATTTGGTCCAATTTTGCAACAATTATTTGGTAGTTCCTTCACAAAAAAACCTCCTTTTGGGCACTCGGAAAATGAAAAATGAATTTTTCGTGCAAAGAAAATGAAAACTTTCTTAGGCAACATTGTTTGGAATTCCAAGATGCACCCTCGTGCACAATATGAGATCATTTGAACAAACTATGCCATGAATGTGGCCATAAGATTGATCATTTGGCTTGAAAGCCATGAATCTTCACGCTTGATAGCTCCTTTCTGAGAACACTTTTTTAAAATAATTAC
This sequence comes from Triticum aestivum, assembly GCF_018294505.1. Classification (NCBI taxonomy): domain Eukaryota; kingdom Viridiplantae; phylum Streptophyta; class Magnoliopsida; order Poales; family Poaceae; genus Triticum; species Triticum aestivum. The sequence continues at coordinate 712,866,489 of NC_057803.1, forward strand.
CGTATTACAAGTTTATTATTTTTCCTGGAAACTTGGTCGCATATAATGACACAATGCTAAGGTTTTCCAAATTTTTGATTTTTTTTGAATTTTTATGCCCGTTTCAAAATGCGGTCAAAACGGCGGGCTTGACCGTTCCTAGCTAGTGGTTGAAATTTGGAATTTTATTGGTGTTTCTATGATTAAATAGATACTTATGTACCTAAAAATGATTTTTGGAAAAAATAAATAGCAAACTATGAGGCAGCTACAGTTCAAATTTGACCCGTTTCCAGCTGAATCGACGACAATTTGTCTTTTTCACCAGAGGTGGATCAAAACTTTTTTCACCCAACCATTTTGTCAATTGTGCATTATATATGGCCTAGTATTTTATAAAATTGATTAGGTACAATTTTGCAACAATTATTTGGTAGTTCCTTCACAAAAAAACCTCCTTTTGGGCACTCAGAAAATGAAAAATGAATTTTCCGTGGAAAGAAAATGAAAAATTCCTTAGGCAACATTGTTTGGAATTCCAAGATGCACCCTCGTGCACAATATGAGATCATTTGAACAAACTATGCCATGAATGTGGCTATAAGATTGATCATTTGGCTTGAAAGCCATGAATCTTCACGCTTGATAGCTCCTTTCTGAGAACACTTTTTTAAAATAATTATCGTATTACAAGTTTATGATTTTTCCTGGAAACTTGGTCACATATAATGACACAATGCGAAGGTTTTCCAATTTTTTGATTTTTTTGAAATTTTTATGCCTGTTTGAAAATGCGGTCAAAACAGCGGGCTTGACCGTTCCTACCTAGTGGTTCAATCTTGGAATTTTATTGATGTTTCTATGATTAAATAGATACTTATGTACCTAGAAATGATTTTTGGAAAAAATAAAGAGCAAACTATGAGGCAGCTACAGTTCAAATTTGACCCGTTTCCACCTGAATCGACGGCAATTTGTCTTTTTCACCAGAGGTAGATCAAAAAAAATTTCACCCAACCATTTTGTCAATTGTGCATTATATATGGCCTAGAATTTTATAAAAATGATTTGGTACAATTTTGCAACAATTATTTGGTAGTTCCTTCACAAAAAAACCTCCTTTTGGGCACTCGGAAAATGAAAAATGAATTTTCTGTGCAAACTTCCTTAGGCAACATTGTTTGGAATTCCAAGATGCACCCTCGTGCACAATATGAGATCATTTGAACAAACTATGCCATGAATGTGGCCATAAGATTGTTTGCCATTCCAATATGAGATCATTTGAGATCAATATGAGATCATTTTTTCGTCCAAAGAAGATGAATATTTCCTTAGGCAACATTGTTTGCCATTCCAATATGCACCCTAATGCAAAGTATGATATATTTTGAACAAATTATGCTATTCTAAAATGCACCCTCGTGCAAAAAATACAAGAGAAACAAATAGGAAAACACAATTACATAAGCTTTGTTCTTATTGGTTGAAATGTTTGTGCCATGGATCGATGACATGGCATCCATCCATCCATCCATTCCATTTATCTAAAGAAAAAAATAGAAAGAAAGAAAAAGAACCCCCACCCCCGGGGCAGCCCAACCACCCAAACCCTATCCCCTCCCCAGATCCATCGTCGCCGCCCCCTTCTCCCCCCTCATCCCCTCCAACCACCCAAACCCTATCCTCTCCCCAGATCCAATCTCGCCGCCGGCCTCACTCTCCCCCCTCATCCTCTCCCGCTCGCGCACGATCCCCCCGCGGTGGCTCCTCCCCATTCCCCCCGCGGCTCCGATCATGGCCGCCGTCC
>NC_057803.1:712868554-712874933 GCF_018294505.1 Triticum aestivum
TCGATCCAAATCGCCGTGCTCTGCTCCTCCCTCCCTCCCCTTAGACAAGATCCCCACGCTCTGCTCCTCCCTCCCTCTCTCCCCCTCCGGCAAGATCCAGTGCGCGGCCTCCCTCTCCTCAATCCAGATCGAGGCACCCGGCCGCCCCACCTTCATATCCCTTCGTCTCTCACCCTCTCCTCCGCCCATCAAAAGAGAAGAGGGATCTCGCGCCCATCCATGGCCACCCCCGCGCCAGCGGGGACAGGGTACTCGCAGGAGAGCTTCTACAGCTCGCTGGGGTCTTCGTGCTGTCCGTGCCGGGGCTCTGGTCGCTCATCAAGCCCCCTGCTCCGCCACGTCCTCGCCTACCCGGCCCTCCGCACCGACGTGATCTCCGGCCCGGCCGCGCCCCCCGACGTGCCCGCGGCCGCGGGCCCCCAGCCACTGACGTCGTTGTTGTCCAGGTAGGCCCTTCCCCTCCTTCCTCGCCCAGATCCACCCGCTCCTCCTCACCTTCTCCTCCTATCCATTCCTTTGCTGCAGGTCATCATGGCGCGGAGATGGCGATGACGACAGGAGGGCACCGACCTTACGCTGCTCGAGATGGATGAGGGATGCGCCTAGCTTCGGCCCTGCTCTGCTCGAGGAGGAGGGGCAGGAGGAGAGGTTTCGTTCCATCGAGGTAGGCGTCGTCCGTTCCCTGTTCCCACATCCCTCGCCCGGTTCCTGTTCTTCTGTACTCGTTGATGTGATGCGTGCTGTTCGGCGACTGCTCTTGATTTGTGCAATAGGAGGCTTTATGCGGTTCTGTTGGCAGGTTTTCCTAATTCTAGATCTAGTTTTCGCATGGTAAACTAACCGTGATTGGAACTGGGATGCAGTAAAATACTCTGTGTCCAAACGCACAAGATTCAACAAGATTTAACTTACTTTTCCAGTTAATTAAATGGACATCTTGGATTAGTTAGAAAATCATGAATTATTTGCAGAAATCCATAGAAGTATTGTACTCCAGTGTGCATTACTTACATAAACTTGCTTGCAAGCTTATTTTCTGACTTGTATATTCTGAAACTGAAAAAGCTTAGTTAACTTCTATTAAGTTTCAGTAATATTCAGTGGAGTATTTACTGTAAATTTTGCACATCATAGTAATTTCACTTGCTGTTAACTGCCGTAGCATTAGGAGTAGTTTTACTACAGTACTGCTTGAATAGGGTGAACGGAGGGTGAGGAAGTTTTACTACAGAGTAGGATTGCATAGGGAGTAGTTAGCAGTAGTAGATGTTGATGATCATAGTCAGGAGTAGTTTTGCCTTTGGTGATCATCCAAAAATGTGATGCACTATTGTACTTTGAGTGAAAATGGAATGGTGCGATCCTGCACAACATACTTTGAGTGAATGTTGAGTACTGTATGCACTTGTGTAGTAGAATGTTGAGTAATGTATGCACTTGTGTAGTAGATATTTAATTCTGCGGAGGAATGAACGGTCGCTTCATTTTTGTCGTCGGGCCAGTTTCCATTTGAGTTGACAAGGATGTTGATGTAATCTGGTAGGAAGGTTGTCATTTTCATGTCCTGTGGAGGGCCATGTGGCGCTGATGTGATACATATACATGCTGTCATTTCTTTCTTTGGTTGTTTCTATGAATAAAAATAGCCCGACATTCATTCTTTCTGCCCCATTTGTGCTCTGCTCACTCATGCTGCGGTCTGTGTCTTTTTTTTGTCTCCCATTTTTGTGACCTTGAAGATCAGCTTGTTGCTATACCTGGTAGAGTGCTGGTGTGTGCTGATTTTGTTTTCTTGACATAAGTGCCAGCATTGTTTCCTTGGGAACAAAAGGCGCCATTTTCTCCAATGCTACAGATACAATTGCTACTTACTGAACAGCTTTGCTGATTATGAGATTGAAGTATTCGTTCTGATTTCTGGTTTGCTGATTGTTGTAGACAGATGTATGAAACCTCTTAACTCTGGACGACAACAACTTGAGAAGGACCATCATCACCCATCAAGTACGCCATTGAGGTAATTCACCTGTCCCTCCAACACCAACTATCTATTTTCTCTAGTATGCTTAGGTTTTTCATGCTGTTGTGGTAGCCCCATTGCTGTTGTGTTGAATCTCATGCCAGCGTTTGTGCTCCTGTGGCTTGATGTGCTGTGATCTTTATCTGTGTAGGTTTTGTTTGATGATATGCTTAGATTATGATCATAAGCATGGTGGTTTTATGATGCTGAGTCCAGCTGTTAAACCATGATATAGTTGCTGGAACTGAGCTTAATATTCATGTGTGTATGTGTGTGTGTCGAGTAAAGTAATGGTTTGTGCTGCTCCTTTGTAACGTGATGAAACAAAGAATGTCCTTTACTCCTTTTTTCAATGGAATCTTCATAATATATTGGCTCCAGTTTTTCTAATTTTTATCAGTTGATTCATGTAACAGGGCGTCCGTGGAAGGACCAGTCCTGACTCTCTAGTGAGTCCGGCATTTGATCGCTATTGACGGAGCTACATGTAGAAGAAGAAAACACTTGTAGAGCTTGTAACTGATTCCCATAGTTGTAGAGCTTGTATCAACTAAGCTTGTATTACGTGTAACTTGTAGAACTTGTAAATGCTACAGCTTGTAGGACGTGTCATTTGTGGAGGTTGTAAATAAGCTTGTATATGCTACAACTTGTAGGACGTGTCATTTGTAGAGCTTGTATTGAATCTGGCTATTGTTATTTAAAGTATTATGTGTGTTTTTTGCTTGCCAATTTAACTACTGGTTATTTCCTTATTGTCAAATTGAAATACGAAGAATCTATCTGGGCCTAATAGCTAGGACCCACTTATCAGAACCTGAGAAGTGGGACCTGTTTGACTAGTGGACCCATTTTATAAAAAAACTAAAACTGTTGGTACAAAAAGGCCATGACCCATGAAATAAAAAGGCCGAATTGTTGGGCTTGGCCCATGAAGTCTGACCAAAAATTGACAGGAAAAAACATATATAAAAGGCTGAATTAATGGGCTAGGCCCATGTAAAACACTCAATTGGACCGGGCTGAATCTTGTGCCACATCAGCTTGCCACGCTGGATGCCTACGTGGCCTGGGGAGGTTGCTAGTGACCAAAATGCCACAGTGGACATATTTTGGTCATAAACGTCTTCGACCATTCCAGAAGAAAGGTCGCTATAGTTAGTTTATGACGGCCAGCTTTTGACCTTCTGTTTTTGGTCACAAAAAGGTCGCAAATGGAAATTTGTGACCTTTCAGTGACCAATAGTGGTGGTCACAAGTTGACATATTTCTTGTAGTGATGTTGCAGTGCTTCCTATAGAGTATCAGCGGCCTCTGGATTGATAGAGGCCGCTGATGGAGCACCTGCTCCTCCCCCCTATTTCGAAGGGGGTGTTGGTCCGAACCCGGAGCCGTACTGGTCTCCGGGACGGTGTTCGGTGAGGGCCCGGATGGTTGAGGCCCCCCACCCTTGGTGGTCCTGGGGGTCGCCGTACCCCGCCCTACAACGTCCGAGGTGTTGTCCTCGAGCGCCTTCTGGATGGTCTCGCCCGCCCCTCCCCGGCTAGGAGATGGCCTTTGGGACGACACCTTGGTGTCCTCCATGGCAGGGGGAGAGAAGATGCGAGATGTCCCGTCACTCTTCACCTCTCCAGGTGCTAGAGTGTTCCCCTCCGAAGAGGAGGGAATCAGGATCTCACGCGGAGCACTAAAAAGCATAAAAGCTTTGGTATGACAGAGGCAGATTAAGTGATAATTGAACGAGTAAGTTTCTAACACTTACGTTTCGGCCAGGGGCTTCTCCATTTGGACCCTCTCTCGACTGTGTTCGGACTGTGAGTCCGTACTCTCCGACAGGACCATCCTCCCCTTCTTCGGCGTCACCCCCTCTAGGTTCTCAAAGGCTGTCCTCTTTCCCCTCCTCGTCTTGAGGGGGAGTCGCTCTCCACTTCCTCCTCCTCTTCCTCTTCCTCCTCTTCATCCTCGTCTTCCTCATGAGAGGAGAGAGCCTCGGTCTCTCTGGACACTGCTTCTGGAGGTCCTTTGCGTCGGGGCCCGTCCTTGGGTCCCTTGCCCTTCTTCTTGACCTTCTTCTCTGGTGCGTTATAAGGCGGCGGGACCAGCATCTCCTCCAGCTGTGGTGTGAATTGGTCTTCAGGCAACTGAGCCGGACTCTTAATCTGGGTATGTCTTCGGAAAGTTAAATACTTACCGGAGTGGCCGGATTCGTGGCGTTGAGGTTGACGTCTTTAGTCTCCATGGGCCAGCTCTTCTGTGCCTTGAAGAGCAGCTTCCGCATTCCCTCGTGCGTGGTGTCGAGGAAATGTTGTAGAGTCCGCGACTCCTCCGTTTGAACTCCCACATGGGGGAAGCTCGGCGCTGGTAGTGGAGGAAGAGCATAATTTGGACCACGTTGGTTAGACCAACGTTTTTTCCCAACACGTTGGTGATGCGTAGTTGCAGCGTCCGCACCTCTGTCTGGGACCCCCAGTCGTGGCCCTTTCCGGTCCAGGAGACAAGCCTCATGGGGGGTCCGGATATGAATTCCGGAATTGCTGCCCACTTAGTGTGGCACGGCTCAGTGATATAGAGCCACTCCTGTTGCCAGATCTTGACGGTCTCCACGAAGGCCCCCTTGGGCCACATGGTGTTTTGGCAGCTTGCTGATCATAGCTCCGCCGCAGTCCGCGTGCTGCCCGCTGACCATCTTCGGCTTCACATTGAAGACCTTGAGCCACAGGCCGAAGTGTGGGTGGACGCGGAGGAGAGCCTCACACATGACGATGAACGCCGAGAGGTGAAGGAAAGAGTTTGGGGCTAGATCGTGGAAATTTAGACCGTAGTAGTACATGAGTCCACAGATCTTGACGATCTCCACAAAGGCCCCCTTGGGCCACGTGGTGCTTTGGAAGCTTGCTGATCATAGCTCCGCCGCAGTCCGCGTGCTGCCCGCTGACCATCTTCGGCTTCACATTGAAGACCTTGAGCCACAGGCCGAAGTGTGGGTGGACGCGGAGGAGATCCTCACACATGACGATGAACGCCGAGAGGTGGAGGAAAGAGTTCGGGGCTAGATCGTGGAAATATAGACCGTAGTAGTACATGAGTTCACAGACGAATGGGTGGAGAGGAAAACCTAACCCTCTAAGGAAATGAGGAAGGAAGACGACCCGTTCGCCGGGCTCCGGAGTGGGAATGACTTGACCCTCGGGGGGGGGGGAGCCTATGCGCGATATTGGCAGCGAGGTATCCCGCACTCCGGAGATTTTTGATCTCCTTCTCCGTGATGGAGGAGGCCTCCCACTTGCCTTTGGAGCCGGATCCAGCCATGGTCGGAGTAGGTGTGGTGGTGGTGAGAAAGACAGAGACTTTTTGGGCGTTGAGAGCTTGGGAGATTGGAAGGCAGAGGAGACTGGAAGGCGTGGGGAGGAAAGGAGAAATCTATTGCCCTTTTATAGGCGGTAAAAATGCCAACTGTCCCCCCACTCGTGCCGTGAATCTCGCCTATTCCTGATAAAAGCGTGCGCCGTAAACGGTTGGATTACCAAAATTCTATTGATGAGCAATCCCGTATTAAGTGGGCACGATCTCTGTTTTGACAGGACGGGCCAATAGGGCGTGGCCATGAAACACAGAACGTGGGATGTAAAAACGGTTCAAAACATCGAAGGGTCAAGTCCGACGCTTTGCCGAAAAAAGTTGTCAGTAAAAGACACTATTCTTATTTTTTTTATATCCTGCCTTCGTGGCTAAGGGTTGTGTTCATTATGCAAAGCCAGACAGAATTCTTTTACAGAAGGAAGTCGATGTGTACTCTTCAAGGAACCCGCCTTGCAATGCCAAAGAGAATCTGAACGCCGGACACGTCATCATTGAAGACTGGTTCAGGGGCTACTGTGGGAGTCCTGGACTAGGGGGTCCTCGGGCATCCGGTCTATTGGATATGTGCCGGATTAATGGGCCATCAAGACACAAGACCGAAGACCATCTCTCGTGTCCGGAAGGGACTCCCGTATGCATGGATGGCAAGTATAGGTGTTCGGATATGTTATTTCCTTTCTGTTAAACTGACTTTGTACAACCATAAGCCTCTTTGATGTCTCTATAAACCGGAGGGTTATATCGGAGGCAGGATCACAACATTTCTAGGCTAGCCAATCTAGGGTTAGCCAACACGATCTCGTGGTAGATCAACTCTTTTAACCCCTATACCCCTCGAATATAATCAAGCAGGGGTAGAGTTTTACCTCCATTAAGAGGGCCCGAACTTGGGTAAACACTGTGTCCTTTGTCCATAGTTACCATCGGTCTTCAGACATACAACTTGGGCCCCCCACCCGAGATCAGCCGGTTTTGACACCGACACCCGCCATGGCAGAG
>NC_057803.1:712875391-712877236 GCF_018294505.1 Triticum aestivum
GTCATGGCCACGGTGAACCCCAACTTCATCGCGGAGCAGCGTGCCATCTCTTATGTCGTCCGCGCTCAAGCCGCCGCTCGCCAGGAAGCGGCAGCCGCGTTAGCATAGCTGCAGGCGATCACGGAAGAGAACAACACCGGTTGCGCCTCCTACGCGCCGCCTCCGTACTATCAAGTGGCCCGGTGGGACGACGACAACGCCGACGCCACCATTTCCATTGTGGACCTCATGTTTACCAGTGACGGACAGGTCGCGGACTACTCCGAGGATGAGTAGGCCAAGGTAGGCGACTGTGCCTTATGTCCCATGTGTGTCGGTTCGTCTCCCGCGTTCTACTCTTCCTTGCTGGAGACTGCACCTGCACTTCACGGGTCTTACCGCTGGTGCTCATGGAGACGGTCGATGGAGGACGACACGAGCTTGGACGTTGGGCGCCGCCTTCGTAGGATAGCTTTAGGGTCGGGTCATTTTATTTTGTTCTAAATGTTCGAAATATAACGAGAATCGTCCATGTTTGTATGAAATACGTCATGTTAATATGAAATCCGGTCGCGTTTGCATGAATTTCATCCGGTTTGATGAATAAGAGTTTGAAATGTATGCGGCTATGACTGGATGGCGGCCTCCCGCATTCGTGTCCGCAGACTGGTTCCATCCTATCTGGACGGATGTGGCAGAAAAATTACGGGTTGCCATCAGAGATGCCCTTAAGTCCTGTTCAAAGCCCGTTGAGTTTTGCAGAATTATGTACTCTCCCGACTGGGTTGTTAGGTCATCTCACCAAACGTGAGATTTTTCTGGACAGCAAGTCGCCCGGCCGACCCCTTTTTTGTTTCCACCCGAATCAAGCGTCAAGGTGTACATACTACCAAGGGCCAAGGTGTACGTGCAACGCGGGTTGGTAGTAATATAATTTCTAAGATTGATTTTTCTTAATAATATTTCACGTGGAAGATGTATTCATGGCGGGTCACGCTAGGCCACACCAAATGAGCCTACACAAGACTTTCTCGAACAAGCAGACGGCCATTGTCGAACATTCCGATACACTGATTTTCTCCCAAGCACGAGCTCCCAGTGAGCAACTATTATAAAGATTAATTACAGGAGTAACTAATAAGTGATGCTTACTGTAAGTGGGTAGTAAAAATATCAAAGGGTAACGTTGGCTCGTACACAGGCTAAACGATCTGGGCCAGGTACTTATGTTGATGGGCCTTTTATGGGCTTTTGTAGTGACCACAAAAAATAATTGGATCAAAATAAATCACATTGTGGAAATTGATCACACGACCTCTTGTCTAGATCATCGACGTAACAACCAACAACCTATGTGCCATTCACATTTACTAATCTAACTTGCTCTAAATATACGAGTGGCAGTCCTCGTGTTTGGGGCGAGCTCCTTAAAGGATAAAGAAAGGATTATGGATAAACCGGTGAAATAATCAAAAGAAAAGATTGTGGTCTTAATAAATGGAATATTCAGATAGATGAGGCTAACTAAGGAAGGACTTGAGGTAAAAAGGTAGGATAATTAAAAGAAATGATCTGTAGACTTCAATGTGTCGGGATACTAAATTAGAAAAAAAAGTTTTGATTCACGACTGAAACGGGTTAGGACGGCATGGTAATTAAAGGAATGATTATACTTAAATAAAATTAGTGGGGGATTATGCCCGGTAAAGAAAATACGAACACGGCTAAATTGCATCATATTTTTTTATGTTCATTTTGTAGAGGATGTTATGCTGCAGCATGTTTTTGGTAGTGAATCCGGTGTTGTGAGACATTATGCTTACACGAAACATCATTTTTTTTGTTTACAACGCATGGGCATATGTG
>NC_057803.1:712877246-712878437 GCF_018294505.1 Triticum aestivum
CCTGAAATTTAAATTTGGGAAAGTCACGTTTTCTCTTTGTATCTAGTCCGTCGTTTCACCTTTGGGATTTGTTAGTCGACTGACTATAATTTAGGTTCAGTCAATTATTTTTTCCCTGTCTGGGCCTTGAGCAGCCCACGTCCCTAAGGTACTAGTCGATCTAATTCACTTTATTAGTAATACTGGTTGGTATTTTCCAATCTTTGCCTTCTTTTTAACAGTGAATTATTTCTGTTTTTGTTATATTTATTTTTTGCTTTTGCTACTTCTTTTTCCTTATAATTAGCAGTTTTTTTGTTTGTATTTTTGAACGTTGGAGGAGTGAAAATTTATACACACAAATGCTATAAACATATGCAAAAAATTGCACTATTGTATGACTATTCTTTGCAACTACCGAAACGTGCAATTTAGTGCAAAGTTGTGTGCATTTGCTTTTATTTTCTTTTTTCTTAAAGGGTAATATCAATGTCACAAATGCATTATCTCTTATAAAACTTCATTATTTTGATTTTTTTCTTCTTTTAGGTAATACCAATGCTACTAATTAATTATTTTTTAGAAAGCTTATTTTAATACAAAAATCCCCTTTTACATGCTTATTCTTGAATATTTTTAAAAACGTCCTTTTGTGCAAATTCTGTTTTTATTTTATTTTATTACTTCTTAAAGGGTAATACCAACGTCACTAGTTCCTTCTTCCTTCCAAAATCTCATTGTTTTTATTTCTTCCGTTTTTTATTCTTTAATAGTAATACCTGGCACTAATTCATAGTACATTCTTAGGAAACTTCCTTTTTGTGAAAATTTCACTACCATATGTTTATTCTGCATATTATAATTTGTTTTATTATCATTTTTATTTTATTTTTCTTAAGAAGTAATACCAACACTAATTCCTTCTTCCTTCAAAAATCTAACTTTTTTTTCTTTTTTCTTTTTCTTTATTCTTTAATGGTAATACCAATGCAACTAATTCATACTTATATGAAAATTCCTTGTTGTGAAAATTTCACTATTATTTGTTTATTTTGGCATATTATTAAAAAAGAATAATTTTTTTGTAAATTATGTGTAAGTTTTATCACTACTTGTTTTATTATAATTTTTTATTTTCTTTCTTCTTAAAGAGCAATACCAACACCACTAATTCCTTCGAAGTCCTCACTATTTTCTTGTTTTTTTCCTTTT
>NC_057803.1:712878920-712928405 GCF_018294505.1 Triticum aestivum
CAAAAATTCATTTTTTTCTTAGAAAAAATCATTATTTTGATTTTGATTTTGTTTTTGTTTCATTTTATTTCTTTTTAAATGGGTAATAGCACTGCCAATAATTCATTCTTTCTTTGAAAATTTTGTTTTTTATTTTTATTTTGTTTTTATTTCATTTTCTTTCTTCTTTAATGAAAGACCAAGGTCACTAATTCGTATCTTCTTAGATACTTCTCCTTGTGAGAGTTTCACTATTGTACATTTATTGTTGGTTATTATAAAAAGCAAATTTTTGGTGGGAATTTTGCACAAATTTTGTTGTTATTTGTTTTCATTTTTTAATTTCTCTCTTCTTAAAGGTATACCAGTGTCACTACTTCATTCTTCCTCATAAAACTTCATTATTTTTATTTTTATGTTCTTTTATTTCTTCCTTAAGGTCAATACCAACGACAATAATTCATTTCTCATTGGAGTTTTAAAATTCACTATGAGAGATGATTTTTCTAACATATATTAATAAAGCATAATTTTTGTGTATATCGTGTGCATATTTTGTTGTTGTTTGTTTTAGATCTTTTATTTTATTTTATTTCTTCTTAAAGTGTAAGAACAGTACCATTAATTCATCCTTTCTTACAAAACTTTATTACTATTTTTTTAGTTTTTATTTCATTTTCTTTCTTCCTAGAGGGTAATACCAAAGCCGCTTATCATTTCTGTTAGTAAACTTCAATACTTTGATTTTATATTTGTTTTTATTTCATTTCCTTTCTTCCGTAACAAGTTTGGGTTAGTCGATTCAAATATTTAGCTAGCACCGAACCAGGGGAGGCAATGGACAAGCGTACGTGTACTTTCAGTCACATGCAAAAAATATAATACTCTATTTTTTACAAATAATCGCGTGCAGTACTTGAGATGCATGCATGCCTTTGAAGGCTCTGTCCTCCTATCTGAAAGAAAAAGAAGGAAGGAGATAGCTAAGCTAGTAGTGTTTTTTTTAGTTCATCTAAGCTAGTAGTGTTGGTGTACGTAAAGTGCTGTATGTATGTAGTTTGTGGTACCCTGCTACGTGCACTACGAATTAGCAACGCGTGTATCCTATTATCTCGTCCCTGTTTTCCTCTCGTCCCTGCCGGCTGGAACCCTAGCCGTCCCCAGGGGAGGCTGATCTTCCAACGCCGCTCTTCGGCGGCTCCCCTCCGCCGGCGACCTCGGTCGTCGGTGATGAGGGGGATCACCGGATTCACGCATGTGGATCATTTTTACTCTCTTGTAGTCTAGGTTTTTAGGTTGTTCATCGTCTTTGCTTTGGCGGCGACGATGAAAAAGCTGAATAAAGATTCTTCGGATCCTTCCCTGACGAGGCCATGGGTCCTATGGTTGGGGATGGATTTGGAAACCAGTCTGTTCAAGTAAGGATGGCGTGGCGACGGAGGCAACCTCGTGGTGGACCTATGTCCTCGGGTTCCGCCGTTGCGACGGCGTTTGCTCCAGCGTCGGCGCGGAGCTTGGAAGGTAGTCCAGGAGCGGATGCAGATTGTGGTCTGCATCGACGACATCTGGAAGACGGAGCATGTGCTGGGCTCGTGGTTCGTGGATGGCAGATATGGTTTCCTCCTTCTGTGTTTTAGTCGTGGTGGAGTGCTAGATCTGAAGTTTGATGGCGTGTCCGGGGTGTTGCCCCGGTCTGACTCGTTCAACGGTAAAGGCTTCACTTTTGGTGAGCCACCTTGGAGGTCTGCAAAGCTGTATATCAGCGATGGAGCCGCGTCGAGCTCGGGTGAGAAGGTGATTCGTCATTCTTTTCTTCGATGGCTACTGTGGTGATGCCAGAGGCAGGTGACGGGCGTTGGTGTTAAGCTCAGAAATGTTCTGTTATCTTTTCAGTTTTGTCATGCCGGTCTTTACGTGACTTGTAGTTTGTTCTTTATGAGATAAATGAGACACGTATTACCATGAAAAAAAAGCATCGCATACGAATTCATGGAACCGAATTGAATCGCGTGTGGACACCGGCTAGGCTAACCAGCTCGCCTTAATTTTTTTTACGTGCGATCGACTTCCACATACTTATGTTTTTTGTTCCATGGCTGGCTCCACGTAGCAATCGCCCCTGAGCCTGTCAGCTAGGCGCAAGTTGACTGAAACAAATTGTGGTCAGTCAACTGACCGAAATTTTGTTTTTAGTCAACTTACCTCTAGCCGATCCCATACATTCTGAGGGAAGACAAACAATATACATTTAGCAGACACCGAATAATAAGATAAAGCAGACAAGTTCACATAGAATTCCCTGGCCGGTAATTGGCATCAATTTGTGAATTTGAGCTCCCACAAATCCCAAGGAATATAACCAAGAGGATCCTTTTAATTAATACAAATAATCCAACTGTTGGCGTGAAGGACTAACATGACTTATAACTAATAGGAGACTCTTTGTGTTTTATTTAGTGTAGTATACGGTAGGAGAAGGGCATACCCTTGGTACAGAATGAGACATTAATTTATGCGTGCGTTATTAGGCCGGCCGTCATCTAGAAAAACATGTTGATCACACAACCCCACGGAACCGCAGCAGATAATGGATGTTTGTGATGAGCGTTGCCAGCAGGCATCGGCAGTCGAACAGAGATTCTGTTGGATGGCCCAACCCTTCCAATTTTCATGGAAGTAGCCATACTGGAGCGTGTGCCCCAGGACTTCATGGCCATGCCATACCCAAACACGTCCTTGAACGGCGTCGTGGGCACGCCAAGCACCATACGATTACCAGGCGACGAGTTGGGCTGCTGGTTTATGAACTCCACGATGCTCCCCATGAGCCTCTTGCTGGTGGGCCTCAGCGGACTGTAGAGGTGGAAGCCGTGGTCCTCGCCCTCCGACTCCTCCACCGTCACCTCGCGGCGCCCCTGCATCATCCAAGGCCACGGCGCGTCGTGATCAAGCATGCTGGCCGCCATGTCGAGGCCGCGCTCCCGCAGAGTATCCTTGCCGGCAACGGCGATGAGCACGCGGCGGCAAGCCAGCGATGAGATCTCCGAGGCCGGAGGATCGATTCAGGGGTCGTCGTTGCCGGCCTGGCCGGCCGTGACGAATGGCCACAGCCGGTCCACCCCGTACGGTGGGAACACCGCCGCGACACCCTCGCTGTCGTCCGCCCACGCGAGCTCCGAGGGCAGCCGCTTGGCTCCCCAGAAGTAAGGGTGCACCATGATCAGGCCCGCAATGTTCATCATGTCGTCGTTGACTTCGTGGCTGGCGCGGACTGCGGTCTGGTAAACGATGTTGCCGCCGGCGCTGTCGCCGGCCAGGAACGTGCGTGCAGTGTCGGCGTAGCTGGCCAGCCACGGGTCGGACAAGGACGCCGCCCACTGGAGCGCGGCCCACGCGTCGTCGTAAGCCGCAGGTATGGGGAACTCCGGCGCTAGACGGTACTCCACCGACACGACGAGGGCTCCGGCGCTGGCGGCGAGGGAGGTCGCGTAGCGGTGGTACGTCCGGCCGAAAGCGCTCTCCGTGCAGAACGAGCCGCCATGGACGTAGATGACGAGGGGAAGCCGGTTCCTGCCTGCGGTGTCGGCGGCACGCGACGGGAGGAACAGCCGAACAGACACGCCGGTGGCCTTGTCGACGACGACGTCCTTCGTGGCCACCCCGCGGTTGCCGCCCTGATCCGGCGACGCCACCACGAATGGACTGCGTAGGAAACGCTCGATGCTGCCGTCCTCGTACTTGCGTATGAACGGGTACATGTCAACAGAGATGTTACGACCGTCCTTCTGATTCGCTAGAGAAGTCTTGTTTGCAGGCATTGCGCAGTTAAGCTGCTTTACTTTGGGACTCTCGTTTCGAATTGTGCCGCTGCCGCGTCGTTGGCAGCGGAATTTATAGAGCGATTTTCTTCAGGGACCTGCTACGCGTGGGCCGGCGGTTCGTTCCATTATGTGACTTAAGCTGTCAGTTCTTTTACTCTAATTTCTTGCAAGGACACACTGGTTGCAAAACTTTCTCTTCTCTAATTTCCTGCAACAAGACCTTTATTGTGAAACCTATTCTTCAATCTCTGTTGCAAAATCTCTTCTTCTCTAATTTTCCGTAACAAGACACTTGTTGCAAAAATTGCAAACACATTTCCCACTGCGTCTTATTTTAATCTTCTGTAACAAGACCTTTGTTTCAAAAATTGCAACATCTCCGGCCGCATCGCGCACTAACACTGTCGTCTTTAATTGGCGCTGTTCCGCAACAACATTGTTGTTTCAGAACTTGGAGTGGACATGGAAGTCCGGTGTGGTGACGTGGCTGCTGCTAGCGCTGGTGGTGCCGGAACGGCGGTGAGGTTGTTGGTGCTCCACACCCGCGTGGCCGATCTCGCCGAGAGTCGTTTGGTGGCGGAGATCTGGTATGGATGTGCTCACGATGACGACCTACTGGCAAGAGGGCTTAGCTTGGCTGCTGGTCGCGACTGCTCGGTTTGCAAAAGACCATTTGTTTCGGTGAGGCCAACTGAAACAACGGGTGTGTTGTAAGAACTGTAACAGGATACAGATTGCTTTCGAGTCGTTCGATCCAAATCAAATCCGACGGCTATGGAGAAGGTGGAGGCACACATAAACATCCGCCGGTTGAGCGATAACGTTTTCCTTTTCTTCATCGCTATGTCCCTTTACTAATTAATAGTAGGAGTATATTGTACTCCTACTCGCAACCAAGTTAAAATGTGGACATAAGTTGAAGTTTGATCAAGTTTACAAGTGTTTATGTAGATGTATACTATAACTTAGTTAATTAGCGGATTACTGTCACAGAGAAGACGCAACACAGACACCACTGTGAAGAAGGCATCATCGAGGTTGTGTGTTGGCATCATCGTCATCACCTGTCCCCGAGAAAGCAACACCTGGCTTTGACACCGACAAAGCCCACACTGCAAAAGCCGCGAGGTGCATGCAATGACGAATCCGATAACAAACTAGGTCCGAGAATACATATCCCTGCATCGTGTAGGATCAGTGAGCTAGGACATTGCATCGTTGCCATGTGAACCTCGCCGTCACACAGCTCTGACTCCACCGCAACAAAAGTGACCACGACCTTTCCACGACACCACCTTTCGCGGATCAACCTAGTCTTTGCTACACACATGTGCAGCGAAACGCATTTGTTCCCTTCGGACGGTCCAGACTCTGAAAATGATGCCCCATTGAGGGACATGACACACAAGGCATTGTCATCATCCTACCCGGTGAAAACAATGATCCCATGTTTCCGAAGGAGCCCAGAGTCAGGGAAAAGTAGAGGAGCACAACACCACAACAATGCTTTCGAGAATTGAAGGACGTCCATGAACATTGCCGCCGCTAGCTCTTGCCATCGCTGGCAACAAGGCATTTGCATGACACTGTTCTCACTTTCCAGCATCGGATCCGGTTGATCCACCCAGTCCTCAACACGCCACCACCGACCACCCATCTAGAATCTGTTGGCGGTGCCCAGCTCCCTCTCGCTGTCTCTCTCTCTCTCGCACGAACGAAGATATAAGAAAGAGGAGACACATGACACGGTGGTGTTTTTCCAGTGCACACACGCCTGCCGCAACGACGGCCTTTTCCTTGAGTAACAACTCGAGCCACACCCACTACACACGTATGCACACAACACACGCACACTTACGACCTGACCCGACTCCACGGACTCAACCTGACGCCCCTACGCCGGCGTGCACCGCGCCGGACTCGACCTGATGCACGCACGCCGGTTGCCTCTGTGTCCGGGTTACGGCTTATTCCCAACAGTTGGGGTCTAACCCTAGACTAACTGAATCATCCCCACGAAACTGAGCTGAAATCATCACACAACTAATAGTACATAGTCCGAGCGAGAAGTCTAAAAATCATAATCCCTCTATTTTTATTTACTTCGCGTATTAGCTTTGGTCAAAGTCAAACTTTATAAAATTTGACTAAATTTGTAGACAACTAACATATACAATAGCAATTCAGTACCATTAGATTCATTATTGAATGTACTTTCACATCATATAATTTTTTTATGATATCTATTTATATTCGTTTTTAAAAACTTGGTCAAATAATAAGAAATTTGACTTCAGTCATCTCTAATATGCAGAGTAAATAAAAACGGAGGGAGTACTATTAAGGAGGTTGTTTCTTTGCACACAATTTGGGCCAGTTTTCCCTCTTGTTTAACAAGTGAAGAAGTGAACTTTCAAAAATATTAGTGAAGAACATGGAAGAAATTTCAAGAAGCTAGTATCGGTGTATTAAGGGTACATTTGACTATATAATATGTAAGTTTAGACGGATAAACAGAAAATATTGTTTACACATTAATATCCTATCTTTCAAAATAGTAGATGTGTTTATGTTTACTATGCATATGGTTTCTGCTAATTACTATATGTGGATCGCTTTTACTCTCTCGTGGTTTAGGTTTTTAGGTTGTTCATCGTCTTTGCTTCAGTGGCGACGATGACAATGCTGAATAAAGATTCTTCGGATCCTTCCCTGACGAGGCCATGGGTCCTATGGTTGGGGATGGATTTGGAAACCAGTCAGTTCAAGCAAGGATGGCATGGTGGCGGCGGCATCCTCGTGGTGGACCTATGTCCTCGGGCTCCGCCGTTGCGACGACGTTTGCTCCAGCGTCGGCGCGGAGCTTGGGAGGTAGTCCAGGAGCGGATGCAGATTGTGGTCTGCATCGACGACATCTGGAAGACGGAGCATGTGCTGGGCTCATGGTTGGTGTATGGAAGATATGGTTTCATCCTTCGGCGTTTTAGTCATGGTGGGTCGCCAGATTTGGAGTTCGATGACGTGCCTGGGGTGTTGCCCCAGCTTGATTCGTTCAACGGGAAGGGTTTCACTTTTGGTGAGCCATCTTGGAGGTCCACAAAGCTGCATATCAGCGATGGAACCGCGTCGAGCTCAGGTGAGGATGTGATTCGTCATTCTTTTCTTCGGTGGCTGCTGTGGTGGTGCCGGAGGCAGGTGACGGGCGTTGGTGTCAAGCTCAGAGATGTTCTGCTATCTTTTCAGTTTTGTCATGTCGGTCTTTACGTGACCTGTACTCTATTCTTTATGATATGAATGAGACACGTATTACCATGCCAAAAAAAATTACATTGTCATAAATAAAAATTAGTACACGTTTCTGCCATCTACCTTGTGACAAATCATAATTATCTGTTACTACATTGTGACAAATCATATGCAAAACTGCATGGCTATTTACTACAAAAAATGGCATTACTTTTGTTAAGTAATAAATTAATACTCCCTCCATCCCATAATATAAAATGTTATGATGACCAATATACTCACATATTGGTTGTAATAACATCTAATATTATGCGGCAGAGGGAGTAATCATTGCAATTCTATTTTGTACTACAACAATGCAAAGGAAAAAAAACATGCTACTTCCAACTAACTTGTGAGAAATCAGCACCAGGAAGGTGGCAAATATAACAATTATGAGAACTGATACTATGTAGTATTAGCTTATTTATACCTTCATTATTTAATACCAGTATAATTTATTTCCGTATTTGCGGAACTAAAAGTTCCATACTACCAATACACAATCATTAACAACATCTTACCTCGCCGGAAGTAATATTAGCCTAGTCATTTATGGAGTAGTATGTACTGAATATCTTGACATGCTCGATTTCGGAGAGAAACGCACAAAGTCAAGTTTTTCTTTTTAACAAAAAATAGGGTGAGAGAAACTGAAGGAAGGACACGCCAGGCCCAATCGATTTATATATTCATTCATGGGGGAGAGATTACTATGGGACGGTGCGACACACGTGGTTGGGACCTCTGGACTTGACCGACAGCGTCTAACTCGTTCACGCGTGACCAGCATTGACTAGCTGTGCACACACTCCGTCTGCTCACACATGTATACACATACACATCCGAGCAAGTACGTACGCAGCTCACTGTAGTACGACGATAGATATCTGAAGGCGACACTGGATTGTTCGTTGAATCTTGCCATAAGTAAGGACAAATTCGTAGTACAATTCCAGTACGCGATTACGCATGCTTCAGATTGACTGGGCGAGGGGCGCTGGATTGATTGATCGTGGTCTGTTCCTCCGTCGATCTGCATGCGCACGTAGAGTACAATACGGTCGCTATCCTGTTCTATGCACTTAACACAAGTCTTTCCTTACTACTCCCTCCATCCCATAATATAGGAACATTTTTAAAATAGTGTAGTGTCAAAAACGCTAACGCTGTGAGTAGTAGATATGTATATCCATTTCTTAGAGCATTTACTGCCACATATAACGGCGAAGAGCGCGTCAGACGCCACCTGTAACTGCCGGTTGGCTTCCACGTAAGCCTCAAACTGGATGGACTCCGGGATGGCCTGCTGCTCCGCCATCTCCATGGCCTGGGCGACGGCGAATTCCGCCGCCGCCTCCGCCATGTTGAACCCATGCTCCGGGTGCTCGGCCTCGTCCTCCTCCAGATCCGCCACCTCCATCGGCTCCAGCAGCAGCTCTCCCTCATCCTCATCCGCCCGCTGCTCCTCGTCCTCCTCTGGCTCCGACGAGTCCGGAGGCAGCCCGACAGCGATGCGGGCGGCGCGCCTTGCACGGAGCTCCTCCTCGATCTGCCTCCGGCGCTCCGGCGTGAGCGTAGCGTACGTGGTGATCAGCCGCCGGACCATTAAGATGCTGGATAGCGTGGGAGAGTGGGGGAGAGGAGGCGAACAAGCTCAGGTGACGATGTAGAGAGGGAGGACGTGGATAGGCTAGGGTTGGGGGTCGCTGGCTAGCTTAAATAGCCGAATTTGGCCTCGGGCTGCGAGGTGGAGCGGCGCCATGCAGCGTTCACACCGCAGCGACAGAGGAGATGCCCATCGGGCCACCATGTCCGCCCCATATTTGAGCCGGATATGAGGGTATCGGTCAGCCCGGGCGTTTAAGACCCATTTAAGAGGCCCGTATGGGACAAAAATCTTGAACGGCCAGCCTGATCGTTTGAGTCCCATTTGTGAAGCCCATTTGGGTCGAAAAATCATAACCGGTCAGTGACCGGCCTGCCCGCCTGAGTGTATGAGGCGGGTTTGGGGCGTCCGGCTATAGATGCTCTTATCCCTCAAGTGTTAGCGCGGGCAAGGGGAGAGCAGAGATTCTGGAGGGTGCAGGCACATGCAGGTGGCTCCTTTGCATCTAACCGACAACGTCCAGCGCAACTGCGACTGCAAAGGAGTGTTCTCACACGTAGCACTGCCGGTATTTGTCGTCGCTTGTGGCCAGGTTGTTGGAATTTGATCTCAGGTCATAACGGACCGACGGAAAGGGGGAGCCCTTCTCCAAGTTTTGTGCTATGATCGAAGGTAAACAGAAATGTAACTTTTGGTTTTGGTCCCTGTTCCTTAACACCAAGTATAAAAAGAAAAAGTCGTGCCCCTTGAACAATGACAAACACATACATGGGATAACCCCAACATACTTCAAAATGCCGATCCTTATATGCACAAAGGGATTAAAAGGCCATCACCACCCCTGGCCACCGCAAGGCTGTGCCGGCGGCTTCCTGCTGCCATCTAAACCAACCGGCCGCTGCCCATACCGGCCAGCCATCTCTAGTGGCAGTAGCGTTCTGGACGTCTTCTACCTAGTGTTGTCTAGGTTCACGCTTTCGGCCATGGGCTATTCACACGACGCCGTTCTGCTTGGCCAACCATTTTCATCAGTTGCATCAAGAGCATGAGAATTTGGCAAGCACCTGTAAGTTCACACGTTTCCACACATGTATTGGTGTTCAAATCAAGAGATCCAAATCCAATTTAATGTTAACCTAAAGTATTATTTCTAACACAGGTACGTCCGTGTTAAGTTGTTAGTACTACCAAACACTGGTTCTGTGAAGCATTGACAATTCCAATGGGTTCTGTTGGCTTTGGTAGATGCAAGTTCACATGTATGCCATGTGGCCACGTACGTACGTACGTCCTGGCTTTGTTGCGTGGTTCACAGTCATCCGTACTGCGTCCACTGCTCGCTTGCTGCGTCCACCATGTGCGTTCAAATAATCGTTGGAGGTACGATAGCTATAGCTCACGACGACGGACCATCGATCTTTCTGCATGTGCATATACGCTATGGTAGTTATCCCTGTCCTATGCACGTACGCACAAATCTTTCTTTATTAATTTCTTTTTCACGTCAGACTTGATACACAAATTTATTGGACCTACACAATCATTAAAGGACAACATGTTCTTCAAGGATAGTGGCCTATTGAAAGGACATCCAGTTTGGCAGAATTATGTACTTTTTTGTGAGTCAATCTCGGGAATGGTTTATTCATCCGCCACAATGTTTATAAGGACGAAAAGCATACCATCAGGTTGGCCTAACCAAACATAGCCGCCAGCTCCAAGTATGTTTCGCTAAATTGTGAGACTAGACATTTGAGCTCCTAAATTCGTGAACTATATTACATGAAATAAAAGTTGATAAGTGTAGTTTGATCTCCTGGATGATTGCTCCGTATGCAACACCACTTCCATTGTGAACTTCTTCTACCACCCCTTGCATTCTAATGCCACATGTATACGGTTCTGGTTCACATCCTTGGCTAAAGCTAGCCCCTCTCTGATCGCCAGGGCTTCTAAAGTAGCTGAGTCACCAATATTAGTAGAAATAAAAGCCGAAGCTCCCATAAATCTTCTGGCATGAACCCTGAAAATTGCATCAACCGCTTCGTTCTGCCCCCTCCGGCCAACTGCTGCATCCACGTTCAGCTTTCCATGATGTTCAGGAGGTGCCATCCATCCAATCGGATGAGGAGTTGCGCTCCGATGGGACACCCTGTGCGGAGTGAACACTTCTAGCTTCCTGATTGACGACGTGATCAAGTCGTATATAGCATGTGGGGTCTTGAATATACATAAATGTATTGCTTTCCTACGGACAACCCATATCGTCCACATGGTCACTACAAACTTGGTAAAATCTTCCGATGACAGTGCTCCCTGCACAGTGAAGATCCAGCCCTTCGTGTTCTCCTCCTGGTGTATACTCAACTGATCTGGGATAGCTTCGGAAGACAACGCACATGTACTCGGCGACACTGATCTAGGATAGCTTTCGTATTCGATGTATCATATACGCCCCACAAGCTAGAGGCTCCAGTCGTGGCCATGTGATGACGATTGAGAACCTCTCCCTGATGGGATTCAGTGCCTAGTCAACCGCAAAATATGTACCTTGAGCTTCGATGAAACCTGATGTTTTCAGATTGACTTCTACTACTTACTTTCTTCCTGGAGGTTTGACGATCCCTAGCGGCCTTATAGCCAGCTCTCTCTGTTTTGCTTAGTCCGACTGACATGCGGTATGCCAATCCTGCAGTAAAGTTGCCTCAAGGTTCTTCACTCCATGCCTAGAAATACTCGATCCTCCTAGTACACAATTGGATCTTAAGTATTGCTTCAGCATCAAACGGTGTAAAAGTTGAACTAAAGCTCTTTCAACGCACTAGTCGGCTCAATAAGCTCGGAGACTATTTGTGGGGGAGCGTGAATTAGAGAAGTGATAGGTCGTTTGTAACTCTCCCTTGGTATCCAATTACGGGCCCAAATGTTTGTCGATTCACCAGCCCTAGGGTCCCGCCCATCTTCACCTATTGTTCAACCACCAGCTAGATTGTCTGGGTGCCACTGTTGCTGGTGACACTGCTGGCACCTCTCTTCTGAACTTTTTTTCTAGTTACTGTTCATCCAGAGCAAACGCTCCTAGGAGCAAAAAATTCCTCCCCCATCAAAGACATGGTATATAGCTCCGTCTTATTCGTTTCATGTTTTATTGATTGATACTTGCATTTCCATTGTATACGAATGTACATTGTTGCCTTCATTTTCATTTGTAATATAAGATGCTTTTCATTTTCATTGCATATGAATGTCTATTTGCAAAGTCTTCCTGTCCAACGCCTTCCATCCTATAATCTCATATGTTATGACAATCGATGTACTCACTTTTTTTTTTGAACACATATGTACTCACATATTGGTTGTAGTAACATCTTATATTATGTGACAGAGGAAGTAATAATTAAAATTCTATTTCCTACTACAACAATGGAAAAAAAACATGCTTGTGCCAACTAACTAATTTGGGAGAAATTAAAACTAGGAAGGTGTTAAATATAACATTTATTCGAACTGATACTATGTATTACCTTATTTATACCTAAATGATTTGATACCACTATAATTTAGCACTTCCTTGTTTGCGGAACTAAAGTTCCACATTACCAATACACAGTCATTAACAACATCTTACCTCCCCGGAGGTAGAGCAACATTAGCCTAGTCATTTATGGAGTAGTACGTACTAAATATCTTGAGGTGCTCAATTTCCGACAGAAGGGTACAAAGTCAAGTTCCTCTTTATAGGGTGAGAGAAACTGAAGGACACATTGGGAGACACCGATTTATATTCATAGGGAAGAAATTACATATGGGACGACTTGACCGACAGCGTCTAACGTGTGAAGCCAGACGGCACGTTGAACACGACGACTGCGAAAGGATATTCCCACAGTCACATGTGGCACTGCTGGTCTTTGTCATGGTTCGTAACCAAGTACGTCCGTGTTAATTTGTTACCAAACACTACAGATTTGTGAAGCTTGACAATTCTCGTACGTTGGGTTCTGTTTGCAGTTGTAGATGCAAGTACACATGCATTTCATGCTGGCTTTGTTGCATCGTGTGCGTACGTACGTATAGCCTACCCTGACTAGCTGCGTACACACTCCGTTGACTAGCCCTATAGAAGGCACCCGGCAAATAGGAGGCACGTGGCACGGCCGTTTGCAGCTGATGGCCCCTTGACGGTGCGCAACATTTGCTGAGACCCCTGATGAAAGGATCTCGGCAAAAAAATAGCCGCTGGCAGTTGCTCTACCCCATTTGCCGAGTCTGGTACTTCGCAACTGCAACCTTGGCAATTCTACCTTTTTAAAAATCATCAATGTTTTTCCATGAGTGCTCTTTTTTCTAATGCATTTCCAAACTTATTAGGGCAGAAAATCAAGATCTGAGCCGCGACCATGAAAGATCTAGCTTTCGGGCTGGCGTAGGTCCGGTTTGTGAAGGGGGTGCGGGGCCGGCTCCTCTGTTGGCCTCAAAACTTTTTCTATGCTCGTGAGATTCCGTTTGAAGGCACGTGCCATGTCCTGGAACCTTTTGAGGGTCGCCAGCCATATTTCGTGGATTTCCCACATTTCCAGGGGTTCACGCGGAAATTCAAGAGCCTGGCAGCGGCCACAAGAAATGATGGAAGGAAAGGCCCTGTGCACATAGCCGGGAGGGTGGGCCTGGCGCGGCGGAAATTCAAGAGCCTGGCAGCGGCCACAAGAAATGATGGAAGGAAAGGCCCTGTGCACATAGCCGGGAGGGTGGGCCTGGCGCGGCGGCAACGGGGGCGCCACTAATAGAATACAGGGCACCCGTCCCGGTTTCAGAGGGCCTTTAGTCCCAATTCTGCAACGGGGACTAAACAATCGGGACTAAGGGCCCTCACTTTTTGTCCCGGTTGAGTTACAAACCACGACTAAAGGAGCTTCATGTGGCCGATTGATACGTCTCCAACGTATCTATAATATTTGATTGTTCCATGCTATTATATTATTTATCTTGGATGTTTTATATGCAATTTGGTAATATTTGATATCATTTTTTGGACTAACCTATTAACCTTGTGTCCAGTGCCAGTTGCAGTTTTTTCCCTTGTTTTTGGCTTTTTCGGAAAGAAATATCAAATGGAGTCCAAACGGAATAAAACTTTTGCGATGATTTTTCTTGTACCAGAAGACACCCAGAAGACCTGGGGAGGGGGTCAGAAAACTCACAAGGAGCCCACATGCCCTCAGGCCACGCCCTAGGGGGGGGGGGGGCACACCTGGCTTTTGGACCCCTCGGGAGTCCCCCAACCATAATCTTTGCTCTACAAATTCCAGAATATTCCCAAACCATCAGAAGCGTCCACAAAAATACTTTTACGCCGCCGCATGCTTCTGTTCTCGTGAGATCCCATCTTGGGGCCTTCTCGGCGATATGTCGGAGGGGGATTCTATAACGGAAGGCTTCTACATCAACCTTGCTGCCCTACCGATGTTGTGTGAGTAGTTTACCACAGACCTACAGGTCCATAGCTACTAGCTAGATGGCTTCTTATCTCTCTTTTGTTGCGTGTTTGATGAGATCCAATGAATTGTGGATTTATGATCAGATTATTTATGAATATTATTTGAGTCTTCTCTGAACATTTTTATGCATGATTAAAATAGCTTTGTATTTCTCTCGGATCTGTTGATTTGGTTTGGCCAACTAGTTTGATCTATCTTGTAACGGGAGAGGTGCTTTGTGATGGGTTCAATCTTGCGGTGTCCTCACCTAGGGACATGGTAGGGATAGCGAGGCACGTATTCTATTGTTGCCATTAAGGGTAAAACGATGGGGTTTATATGATATTGCTTGAGTTTATCCCTCTACATTATGCCATCTTGCTTAAAGTGTTACTCCATTTTTATGAACTTAATAGCGTGGCACGTATTCTATTGTTTCTCGGGAATGGTTTATTCAACTGCCACAATGTTTATAAGGACGAAAAGCATACCATCAGGTTGGCCTAACCAAACATAGCCTCCAGCTCCAAGTATGTTTCGCTAAATTGTGAGACTAGACATTTGAGCTCCTAAATTCATGAACTATATTACCTGAAATAAAAGATGATAAGTGTAGTTTGATCTCTTGGATGATTGCTCCGTATGTAGCACCACTTCCGTTGTGAACTTCTTCTACCACCCCTTGCAATCCGATGCCACATGTATACGACTCTGGTTCAGATCCTCGGCTAGTGCTAGCCCCTCTCTGATAGCCAGGGCTTCTAAAGTAGCCGAGTCACCAATATTTGCGGAAATAAAAGCCGAAGCTCCCATAAATCTTCCCGCATGATCCCTGCAAATGGCACCAGCCACTCCGTTCTGCCCCCTCTGGCCAACTACTGCATCCACGTTCAGCTGTGCGTGATGTTCAAGAAGTGCCATCCATCCAGTCGGATGAGGAGTTGCGCTCCAATGGGACACCCTGTTCGGATTGATCACTTGTAGCTTCCTAATTGACGAGGTGATGAAGTCGTCTATAGCATGTGGGGTCTTAGATATACATCAATGTATTGCTTTCCTACGGGCAACCCAGATCACCCAGATGGTCACCACAAACTTGGTAAAATCTTCCGATGACATCGCTCCCTGCATAGTGAGGATCCAGCCCTTCGTGTTCTCCTCCTGATGTATACTCAACTGATCTAGGATAGCTTCAGAAGAAAACACACATGTACTCTGCGACACTGATCTAGGATAGCTTTCGTATTCCATGTGTCATATACGCCCCAAAAGCTATAGGCTCCAGTGTGGCCATGTGGCAGACGATGGAGAACCTCTCCTGATGGGATTTAGTGCCTAATCAACTGCGAAATAAGTACCCTGAGCTTTGATGAAACCTGATGTTTTCCGGATTGACTTATACTACTTACTTTCTTCCTGGAGGTTTGATCCCTCGTGGCCTTATAGCCAGCTCTCTCTCTTTTGCTTAGTCCGGGCTAACATGCGGTATGTCGATCCCACAGTAAAGTTGCCTCAAGGTTCTTCACTCCATGTCAGAAATACTCGATCCTCCTAGCACACAATGGGATCTTAAGTATTGCTTCAGCATCAAACGGTGTGAAAGTTGAACTAAAGCTCTTCCAATGCACTAGTCGACTCAATAAGCTCGGTGACTTTTTGGAGGGGGAGCCTGAATTAGAGAAGTGATAGGTCCGCTGAAACTCCCCCTTGGTATCCAATATTGGGCCCAAATGTTTGTCGATTCACCAGCCCTAGGGCCCCACCCGTCTTCACCTATTGTTCAACCACCAGCCAGACTGACTGGGTGCCACTGTCGTTGGTGACACTGCCGACACCTCTCTTTCGATTTTTTTTCCAGTTACTGTTCATCCAGAGCAAACGCTCAATTCCTCCCCCATCAAAGACATGGTATATAGCTCTGTGTTATTCATTTCAGGTTTTATTGATTGATACTTGCATTTCCATTGCATACGAATGTACATTGTTGCCTTCATTTTCATTTGTAGTATAAGATGGTTTTCATTTTCATTGTATACGAATGTCCATGTGTAGAAGTCTTCCTTTACAATGCCTTCCATCCTATAATCTCAGATGTTATGACAACCGATGTACTCACTTTTTTTTTAACACAGATGTAGTCATATATTGGTTGTAGTAACATCTTATATTATGCGACAGAGGGAGTAATAATGAAAATTCTATTTCCTTCTACAACAATGCAAAAAAAAGAAAACATGCTTGTGGCAACTAATTAACTTGGGAGAGATCAAAACTGGGAAGGTGGCAAATATAACATTTATTAGAACTGATACTATGTATTACTCCCTCCGGCCCATAATAAAAGAGTGTTTTTCACACTAGTGCGAAAAACGCTCTTATATTATGGAATGGAGGGAGTACCTTATTTATACCTTCATGATTTGTTACCACTATAATTTAGCACTTCCTCGTCTGCGGAACTAAAGTTCCACATTACCAATACACAATCATTAACAACATCTTACCTCGCGGAGGTGGAGCAACATTAGCCTAGTCATTTATGGAGTAGTACGTACTGAATATCTTGAGGTGCTCGATTTCCGACAGAAGGTTACAAAGTCAAGTTTTTCTTTTTAACAAAAATAGAGTGAGAGAAACTGATGGTATTTTTGGTATTTTGTTTTATTGATCTGAAAATATATGATGGAAAATAGACCTGATGTAGAGGGATAAACTCAAGCAATATGATATAAACCCCATCTTTTCACCCATGATGGCAAGAATACAATAAGTGCCTCGCTTCCCCTACTATCTCACTGGGTGAGGACACTCCAAGATTGAATCCATCACAAAGCACCTCTCCCATTGCAAGATAGATCAATCTCGTTGGCCAAACCAAATCATTAGATCGGAGAGAAATACAAAGCTATTTAAATCATGCATAAAAGAGTTCAGAGGAGACTCAAATAATATTCATAGATAATCTGATGATAAACCCACAATTCATCGGGTTTGAACAAACACACCACAAAGGAAGATTACATCAGATAGAACTCCAAAAATATCGAGGAGAACATGGTATTGAAGATCAAAGAGAGAGAATAAGCCATTTAGGTACTAGCTATGGACCTGTAGGTCTGTGGAAACTACTAACACATCATCGGTAGGGCAGTAAGGTTGATGTCGAAGCCCTCCGTGATCGGATCCCCCTACGGCAGATTGCCGGAAAATGCCCCAAGATGGGATCTCACGAGAACAGAAGTTTGCGGCGGAGAAAAAGTATTTTTGTGAACGCTTCTGGTATAGTGGGAATATTTGAAGATTTATAATGCTGGAGTTAGGGTTGGAGGACGTCCGAGGGGCCCACAAGCCAGGGAGGCGCCCCACTAGGCGCGGCCTCCAGGCTTGTGGCCTCCTCTGGACTCTTCTGGCCCTCTCTCCATGTCACGTAGTTGTCTTCTGGTCCAAGAAAAATCATTGCGATAGTTTTATTCCATTTGATGTTCCTTTCTGTAAAAGCCAAAAAAAAGGAAAAAACTGCAACTGTTACTGGGCACTAGGTTAGTAGGTTAGTCCCAAAGAATGATATATAATAGTATGAAAATGCATATACAACATCCAAGATAGGTGATATAATAGCATGGAACAATAAAAAATTATATATACATTGGGGACGTATCAAGCATCCCCAAGCTTAATTCCTGCTCGTCCTCGAGTAGTAAATAATAAAAATATAATTTTTGATGTGGAATGCTACCTAACATGTTTATCAGTATAATTTTCTTTATTATGGCATGAATATTCAGATCCATAAGATTCAAAAAAAGTTTAATATTATCATAAAAACAATAACACTTCGGCTTCGACGATGTCCGTGTTTTCCTTGTTAGTCCTCTCATATGATAACTTTAGAGGAGCCTTGAGGCTTGGACCAAATTTGAATTTCTTCCCGCCTGTTGTACTGGTAGCCGCAAGAGCGGTGGCGGCTCTGTTCCGTTATTGCTGATGCGGCGCAGTCCGCTGACACGCCAGAGGAGGCGGAGTCCACTGACGCGCTGAAGACAGTTGAGGTGAAAGAGGACTCTGCTGAGGGGGCTCATCCGGCTGAGTCTATTGAGGGACCTCATCCGACTGAGGATGCGTCCAGTTTGGAAGCTTGATGTTCTCCTATCTCCATAGATAGGTACTCCGTAAAGCATTTTCCAAAAGAATATCCCCTTCAGCTGTAGGGTGGTCAAGCTCCAGCCCCTCAAATCCCTCCATTATTTCATACACCGTGACAATAGCGTATCCATGTGTAATCGGACGGCAATGGAAAGTTCCCTCAGTTCGAGGAGGTATAGAGCCGACAGTCGCCTTCAAGTTCAGGTTCTGGCATTTAGTCATTAGCACACGATGTTCAATCCCCATGATACCATCCACGGGGTCACGAGGAGCCATGAAATCAAGCTGAACAAGATCCGTGGAAGCCACGCTGTTCTCCGCTAAGATGGTGGGGTAGCTTCTGGGGTAGTATCGAAGGAAGGATCTTCGCACTGCTGAGATGGTTAGACGGTAGCTCACTGGCTCTCAAATTCCTCTAGTTTTGCTAATCTTGCACTGAGCTTCTGCATTGTGCTTGCTTCCTCTTTCTTCTTTCTCTGTCGGCTTCTATAACCACCGTTGTTGGGAAACCCATGCACCCACATAACGGAGCCTCATGTGCCTCGTGTTCGTCGAGGGTGTTCATGATTCCCGATGGCCTCTGTCAGCTTGTCCTGTGCTGCGTTGATTGCTTCCCCAAGCTTCTTGACGGGTATTGCAAGTTGATTGTTTTTCCAAACACATTTCCTTGATTCTGGGTACAAAGTTCCCCCAACCCCGAAGAACCATGTCCTTCACGATCTGGCCAGTGCAATGTCGCTGGTTGGACCCCTTTAGCAACCAGGTCTTGCTCATCTTTGTCCCACAATGGCTGGGCTTTGCTGTAGCCAACTAACCATGTGGTATGGTGATACTTCTTATCTTATGCACTTTGCTTGTTTGTCAGTGACCTTTGCTTACCCTTGTCCGATTTCTTGTAGGCCACAAATGCGGGACAGTGATCTCTTAACTTCTCATATTGACCGATGAATTCTGGAGTCTTGTCTTTTTCGACAAACTTTTTGTTCAACTCTTTGTTCCAGTTCTTGAATAGTTCTGCCATCTTCTTAAGAGCAAACGCCTTGACCTTTCGCTCTATAACTGGGTTATTCGGGTCCTCCTCTTGTGCCAGGCCGCAATTTATCATCAGCGAGGTCCAAAGATCATCTTTCAGTCTATCCTGGACATAAGAAACTTCAGGGTCCTTCTACTTATTCCATTCTTGGATGCTGATCGGGACGCTGTCCCTAACAACAACTCCGTACTGATGTAAAAATATGTTCTTGATCCTCTTGGGAGCAATCGGTTGGCCATTTCGAGCGACTTCTGTGATGGTGAACCCTTCATCCGGGCGCAAGCTTTTCTTCGGGCCTTGTCTCCTTACGGAAGTATGGCACGATCCGGAGGGCTAAAATAAGAAAGAAGTGTTAACATATGTACATACAAAACAATTAATGCATCAAGTCAGCACATGCTTAATTAATATATATATACCTCGCCAGACATTGGATCATCGAAGCCGTCATGATCTCCTTCCTCCTCCATCAGATCACCATGGTCGTCATGATCTCCTTCCTCACCCATTGGATCACCGGAGTCGTCTTCCTCTCTTTCCTGACCATCGGTGTCGTTGAGAAATGACAAGGTGATATCAGCTCCGTCGCGGATTATATCTCCCAACAACTCTACTTTTTCTAAGTCTCTGTCCATATTTTCTACAAATATTACAACATGGCAATATCATGGAAATATTACAACATGAGAGATGGATTAGTGGCAAACATGAACTTAATCACAACAAGGAATTATATGCATATGAGCAATGGATTAGTGGCAAACATCATGCAAAATTGACAAGTTTTATAACAGTCGGTTTCAGACGATCGTCGAGGACTCCTCCCCCCTCATGTCTGATGAGTCGTCCTATCTTTCGAGGTAGGATACTTGCGGACCCCCCTGATGTCGAAGTTACAGGGGATATATTGAATTCTAGAGAGAGTTAGGTGTGTTCTAATGCGGCACTACACAATATAGCTAGGTGAAGGGGGATAACATCCGGGAATGTTTTCCGGAAGTCTGCATTTTCGGACAAATGAACTGGAGGGGGATGGTTCCAGGTTTTCTATGGTACCTGCTTGTGATAGAAGAAAGGACGGTATATTCGGATTCATCATATTTTTCTGATCGATTTTCATATATAAACTATTTTCATCAGAGTTACGGTTAATTTTCTACAAATTTCTAAAGTTCTACAAAAGTGCCACTACTTGATACATACATATACATCTTTTTTTTGAACACACATACATATACATCTACATACATATATATATGCTAAGCATCAACATTTTCGATAGATACATACATACATACATACATACATACATACATAAACATATACATACATACATATCAACACAACATAATTAATAAAAAAACACGGGGGCGGGGCAGGGCGGCGGTGGCGGTGCCGTGCGTGGGTAATTCCATCGTAGGCTTGGTGGACGGTGATGGGTTGGATGAGATTTATCATGTAATCAAGTTAGTTTTGTTAGGGTTTGATCCCTAGTATCCACTATGTTCCGAGATTGATGTTGCTATGACTTTGCTATGCTTAATGCTTGTCACTAGGGCCCGAGTGCCATGATTTCAGATCTGAACCTACTGTGTTTTCATGAATATATGTGAGTTCTTGATCCTATCGTCCAAGTCTATAGTCACCTATTATGTGTTATGATCCGACAACTCCGAAGTGACAATAATCGGGATACTTCTCGGTGATGACCGTAGATTGAGGAGTTCATGTATTCACTATGTGTTAATGCTTTGCTCCGGTACTCTATTAAAAGGAGGACTTAATATCCCTTAGTTTCCACTAGGACCCCGCTGCCACGAGAGGGTAGGACAAAAGATGTCATGCAAGTTCTTTTCCATAAGCACGTATGACTATATTCGGAATACATGCCTACATTACATTGATGAACTAGAGCTAGTTCTGTGTCACCCTATGTTATAGCTATTACATGAGGAATCGCATCTGACATAATTATCCATCACTGATCCAATGCCTACGAGCTTTTCACATCTTGTGCTTCGCTTATTTACTTTATCGTTGCTACTGTTACAATCACTACAATACCGCTATCTTTATTTTTACCGCTGTTACCATTACTATCGTACTACTTTGCTACTAAATACTTTGCTGTAGATACTAAGTTATCCAGGTGTGGTTGAACTGGAAACTCAACTGCTAATACTTAAGAATATTCTTTGGCTCCCCTTGTGTCAAATCAATAAATTTGGGTTGAATACTCTATCCTCGAAAGCTGTTGCGATCCCCTATACTTGTGGGTTATCAAGACTAATTTCTGGCGCCGTTGCTGGGGAGCATAACTCTATTCTTTCAGTCACTTGGGATTTATATCTGGTGAGCACTATGAAGAACTTGAAAGATCAAAGAACTAAAAAAATTCCCTCAACTACGAGGGGAGGTAAGGAACTGCCATCTAGCTCTGCACTAGATTCTCCTTCTGTTATGAATAAGCTTGCGACACCTAAACCTGCTACTGCTATAAATTCTGATATGTCGCATGTTATTGATGATGCCACATTTGCTATGCATGATACTTATGATGAAACTACTTCTATGCTTGATACTACTGTGCCATTAGGTGAATTTCTTGATGAACAACTTAGTAAGGCTAGGGAGAATGAAATTATTGAAAATGAAATTATTGATGAAAGTGATGATGAAGGTTCTCCTCCTAACTATGAATTTCCTGTTGTTCCTGAGGATTATGTTATGGATGAAGAAACTGCTACAGATTTTCTTGCTTGTAAGGATAGGTCAGATCTTAAGAAATTGTTAGCTAAGCTGAAACAAAAGACTCTAAATGCTAGAATGAAACATGACGCTCCTTTAACTACTTCACCTATCTTTGTTACTAATAAGGATTATGAATTCTTTGTTGATCCTGAGATTATTACTTTAGTTGAATCCGATCCTTTCTATGGCACTGAATCTGAAACTGTTGTGGCACATCTCACCAAGTTAAATGATATAGCCACCCTGTTTACTAATAATGAGAAGTCTCGCTATTATTATATCTTTAAGATATTTCCGTTCTCATTAAAGGGTGATGCTAAGACTTGGTTTAATTCTCTTGATCCTGGTTGTGTGCGTAGTCCCCAGGATATGATTTATTACTTCTCTGCTAAATATTTCCCTGCTCATAAGAAACAAGCTTCCTTGCGGGAAATACATAACTTTGTGCAAATCAAAGAAGAGAGTCTCCCACAAACTTTGGGGAGGCTTCTCCGATTCCTTAATGCTTTTCCTGATCATCCTCTTAAGAAAAATGAAATACTTGATATCTTCTATAATGGACTAACCGATGCTTCCAAGGACTAGTTGGATAGTTGTGTTGGTTGTGTTTTCATGGAAAGAACAGTCGACCAAGTTGAATTATTATTGAACAATATGTTGACAAATGAAAATAATTGGTCTCTTCCTGAGCCAATTCCTGAGACAACTCCTGAACCAATTGAGCCAACTCCTGGGCCTATTCCTAAACCCAATGCGAAGAAGAGAGGTGTTCTATTTCTCAGACCTGAAGATATGCGAGAGGCGAAGAAATCAATGAAAGAAAAAGGTGTTAAAGCTAAAGACGTTAAGAATTTACCTCCTATTGAAGAAATACATGGTCTTAATATACCGCCTGTTGAAGAAACACATTATCTTGATAACCCGACACAGGTAGTAACGGTACATTCTCTCTATAGATATGATAAAGTTGAAATTCCCTCTACCAAATTTCATAGCCCATGCTTAGATGAATTTGATGACTTTATGGATAAACAAGCAAATTTCAATGATTATGTTAGTAGAAAATTGAAAATAATGCTTATATTATTGGATGCTTGAGTGATTATATGTCTAGAGTTAAGGGTGAACTTAAACTCACTAGTAAACATGTTTCTATGGTCACCACTCAAGCTGAACAAGTACTTAAGGCTCAAAATGAATTGCTAGATGAACTAAATAATAAACATGACTTTGCTGTTAGAGTGGTTACTAGAACTAGTAAAATGACTCAGGAACCTTTGTATCTTGAAGGCCACCCTAAGAGAATTGAACAAGATTCTCAGAATAATAATCTAGATGCTCCTAGTTCTTCTAAGAAGAAGAAAAAGAAAAATGACAGTACTTTGCATGCTTCTAGTGAACCTAATGTGGAAACACCTGAGAATCCTAGTGATACTTCTATCTCTGATGCTGAAACACAATCCGGAGATGAACATGAACCTAATGATAATGGTAATAATGATGTTCATGTTGATGCTCAACCTACTAATAACAATGATATCGATATAGAAATTGAACCTGTTGTTGGTCTTGATAACCCACAATCAAGAAACCAATGTTATGATAAGAGAGATTTTGTTGCTAGGAAGCATGGTAGAGAAAGAGAACCATGGGTTCAGAAACCCATGCTTTTTCCTCCTAAACCATCCAAGACAAAGGATGATGAGGACTTTGAGCATTTTGCTGAAATGATTAGACCTATTTTCTTACGCATGCGCTTAACTGATATGCTTAAAACAAACCCTTATGCTAAATAGATGAAAGATATCATCACTAATAAAAGGAAAATACCTGAAGCTAAAATCTCCACCATGCTTGCTAACTATACCTTTAAGGATGGAATACCTAAGAAACTTGGTGATCCCGGAGTACCCATTATACCATGCTCCATAAAAAGAAATTATGTTAAAACTGCTTTATGTGATTTAGGAGCCGGTGTTAGTGTTATGCCTCTTTCCTTGTACCGTAGAATTGAATTAAGTAAGTTGACACCCACTGAGATATCCTTGCAAATGGCTGATAAATCAACTGCTATACGTGTCGGCATTTGTGAGGACGTGCATGTTGTTGTTGCGGATGTTACTATCTTAACAGACTTTGTCATTCTTGATATTCCTGAGGATGACAATATGTCGATTATCCTCGGTAGACCCTTTTTAAATACTTCAGGTGTTGTTATTGATTGCAACAAAGGTAATGTCACCTTTCATGTTAATGGAAATGAGCATATGGTAAATTTTCGGAGGAAACAACCTCAAGTTCATAGCATAAATTCCATTTAGAAAATTCCATCAATCATTATTGGAGGTTTTGAATTTCCTCTCCCTACTGTCAAGAAAAAGTATGATATTCTTATTATTGGGGATTTTCACATCCCCGTTGAGGTAACCTAGTGTCATTTCGAAATTTCTCCGGTTTCATGTTATTCGGAATGAGTTTGTTAACAAGACCTGATCAACCTTGTTAGTGGATTCATTTTGATGATCATGAGATGGATGAATCTAGAAGGCACAACCTTCTGTACCCTCTTTTTACTTTCTGTTATTTAAAATAAATAAAGAAAAAATAGTATTACCTGTCTGTTTTCTGAATTATCCATGCAATGAAAAATATCCCAAAAATAGAAGTGCTCCAAATGCCCTGCAAATTTAGTATGATTTTTTATGGAATATTTGAGGATTTTAGGCACATAAATCACTGCAGGAGGGGCAAGCACCAGGCCACGAGGGTGGAGGGCACGCCCACACCCCCTGGGCGCGCCCCCCTATCTCGTGGGCCCCTGGTGGACCCTCTCCACAAATGCCAGCACCCACACACTCCATCTTCTTCCTAAAAAAATCCCCATCTAGCACAAGCACGAGTTCTAGCTCATTTTGCTGCGATTTTCGGTCTCCTTGCTCAAAGCTCCATTCACAAAACTTCGTTGGGAGATTGTTGCTTGGTATGTTACTCCTCCGTTGGTCCAATTAGTTTTTGTTCTACTACTCTATTCATTGCAAATTTTTGCTGCATAGGTGACCATGTTCTTGAGCTTGCATGCTAAATATATGAGGTCCCAAGTAATTCTAATGCATGATATAGGCTCTAGGCACTTGTAGGAGTAGTTGCTATCAATCTTGTTTAGTTTTATTCACTTTTATTTTGAAGTTACTAAAATTTCAGAAATTTTCAGAAAATGTTAAGGAGATTTTTGAGGGGCTCTTCTAGCCAAGGCTCCAGGAAAAACAAGCTAAAGAGAAGGAAAAGGCCAAGTATAGTCTTCTTTGCATAGCGGAAGTACGGCCGTGTGAATGGCCATGTGATAATTTCTTGAGAGAAGCTGGAATTTATGAAGATTTTTATTCTTCGATCGAGAATGCAGGCCTCACCGATTTCCTCCATGACCGGATCGATCAGTGTCTCTTACTTACCAATAGCTTCGTGCAAAACTTTTATTATTATCTGAAGAAGTCACCGCCTTCAGTATCATTTCATTTATATGATGAATTCAGGGAGATTTCTTTACGTAATTTTTGCATGGTATGTAGGATACCCTTTGAGGGAAAATTAGAGGAACCACACCGTAGGGATGTGGATGGCTTTGTTAACACTATCATTGTAGGGGATCTAAAGAAGGGTTCCGATGCGAGAATCTCTAGCATACACTTTCCTCTTTTACGCTATTTTGCCATATTTGCTAGTCGATGCTTAACTGGTCGTGGAAACAGTGGAAGATTCAATGTTCCAGATATTATTATTCTATTCCTTTCCTTGTTTGGTGATAATAGTTTTAGTATGGGTGCCGTTATTGCTAAATGTCTAAACCTGAATCATACAAAAGGCCCCATCTTTGGAGGTGTCTATGCTGCACGTCTTGCTAAACATTTTGAGATACCTATTAGGCACCATGAGAAAGAGGAGACAATGTTGCCTCCTTACATTTTAGATTACAGGAGGATGGTAGCACATGAGTTTATTGTTCATAATGATGATAAGATGTTCTTGTATAACTTGAGATTTAATAAGAAACACAATGAGACTATTATTCTGCCTGCACCTCTGTTGCTTGATTGGACTGCAGATAATTATCTTGTCACACCGGAAGTGGTGTACGCTCATCGAGGCCAAGCATCCACTCCAGAACCTGAGCCCGAGCCGGAACCTTCACTAGACCCTTATCGTGCATCATCTTACCAGTGGGATCCGGAGGAGACGGCCAGCCAGTGGTATCCTGATTACACCCCTCAGTACACCGGGGAGAGTAGCCGCGGTCCGTGGCATTAGACCAACTTAGGCCAAAAGCCTAAGCTTGGGGGAGTACGTATTTCTCAGCGACTTTACACTCATGTTCACACACTATTCTAGTCGTCGGTGCACATACTCTTTCATTGTATTATCCATGCTAGTTTAATTTTCTTTTTCTAGTTTTCTTCTTGTGTCTTTGATAAACCTTAAGAACAAACAAAAAAGTAGTTAGTTTAGTTTCCATGCTTGTAGTAGAAATTAAAATGAAAATCCAAAAACATTTCTCGTTCTTCTTTTAATTGTTTGGAGCTTTCCCGTGTAAATAGTTTTATTTTCTTTTCTTTCCTTTGGGGGTCAAAAGTAGAAGACCATATTGACAATGTCTAGTGGCTCTCATATGCATGATTGTTTATTTAACTTAGAGCCGATATTACCTTGTCTTCTCACTTGAGTTGAATGCTTGCAGATTCCAGCTTAGTCCAATGCACGTGCACTATTATTATTATTATACACATCATTCGGTTGTGCAAGTGAAAGGCAATAATGAAGTGAAAGAAAAATTGGTGGAGAAGGCTCTATTCAAACTACCACATTCCAAATTCTAATAATGGCTTCGAGTATTTTACGAATTTTGCATAATATCTAGCCCGTGCAGTAGCATGGGTTGACGACTAGTATACATAGTCAGGACGAGCCAGCCTACATGGTTGCTTGTTGGGGTTGCTCTCTTCACACTCTCTCGCACAAAATGACTGTGGCCACATCTCTAACATCCTGGCAGATCACATCCGCCGGGGGAAGGGGTGGATG
This sequence comes from Triticum aestivum, assembly GCF_018294505.1. Classification (NCBI taxonomy): domain Eukaryota; kingdom Viridiplantae; phylum Streptophyta; class Magnoliopsida; order Poales; family Poaceae; genus Triticum; species Triticum aestivum. Next base: position 712,906,092 of record NC_057803.1, read on the forward strand.
CTTAGAGTAGATGCGGTCGCCGTTGCCAACGGTGAAAACCCACTGTCGGCACATCCCAATCAGGGGTCCCTGCCGTTGTCTCTCACAAAGCCAGTGAGGTTGCCTTCGTCCCTTGCCCACTACCGCGATGTGGGCAGTTGCCGCCTCCTGCCGCCCTCCTCAAGGTTGAGCTACGTCCCGACATCCCTCAGGTACACCTCCCTTTACAACCGGCTTGCACCACTACTCCAGCTGCCCACATCACTCCATGTGGAGATTTCTCTACTTCTTTGCCCCGCACATACCTCTACTGGCTTCTACGTACTGTATTTGTGATTAGTTTATGTCTCATAAACTAGTCCCATTAATCTTATTCTAATCACGCTTCTTTAATTTCTTTGCCACAAGGATGCTCATCTCGATTTTGGTGAAACTGCACAAAATGATCCGATGGTCAAAGGGTTGCAAACTTCATTTCTTGGGAAGCTCCAACGTTGCCAGCAAATTAAATCCTGGTTAGGGTTTACGGTTCAAGGGCTAGGGACTGCGTGGATCGTTTTTTTCTTTAGTGGATATCATCGCGGATTATCCCGGACTGCTTCCCGTGTCGCATGTAAGTGATGTCGGAGCTTCATCCTTTCGAAAGGATTTCTTAGTTTTTCCGTACCTTATGATCATACGCCGTGTTTTTACAGAAACGATGGTCGGGACGCCGTGCGGAACCCGTTGGGGCATCTCAGCAAGAGGCGCCTAGACAAAGTAGGCTTAAAAGAAAGGCGGTCAGGAGCGATACGCAGGCGCAGAGGTACTCGTTGAACTTGCCCCGTAATTTATTTAGTCGATTTGAAGAGACGTGATAGCTTTAATTACGTCCTGTCAGGAAACGCCAGACTATGTCCGAGGATCCTACCGGCCATGCATCCAGCACCCGGATTCCTGGACCGGATTCCCAAGCAGAGGCTGACGTGGGGACAGTGCCAAACTGTCCTCCTGCAGAGGATACAGATATGCTTTCTGCCACAAATTCAGAAGTGGAGAGTGCCATGAATCACCGGCACTGACGGGCCGTACTCCGCGGTGGTATTTTTTCCGAAGAGGCGTTCAACGCCTTCAATTCCGGACACACCTATATCCGCGCTGCTCAAGATCGACTTGCCAGAGCAACGGACCAGTATGTGAAGGATATACGGGTAAGAGAATTTGAATAAGTATGTGTAGTAGTAGCCCCTGAGACTTGAAACAGTCGGCACAACTGATTTAAGGATCATTAAATGCATAGGTTCTTGTAGATAAGAACGCCCCGTTGTCTCAAGAGCTGGAGGAGTGTAAGGCTGAAATGAAGGCTAACGTAGCTGAACAAGAGGGATCCAAAAAGATTTCTTCTGGTAATGATTCTTCTACCAGTTTCTGTGTTCGGCATGGTGTATAAATCTGACGAAATATTTGGCAGATAATCCCGGAGGAAATCCGGAGGATGTGGGAGGTAATGAGCTGCATCTTCGAAGTCAACTAAAGGCGGCCCAGCGTTTGCTGATGCAGTCTATTCAGGCGAAGAATAAGCTGCAAGATGCTAACCTCAAACTGAGCGTCGAATTGAAAGATGTTCGGGCTCAGCTCGCGAACTCCGTGAAGGAGAACCGAAGGCTTCGACGTGGCATTTATAGTAAGTGCTTGAACGAACTGCGGCATAGTTCGGCGAGGAGGCATATTTATAGAGTTATGTCTGCAGGTATGATGACGGGGCGCCCTGAAGAAGAGATGCCCGGCTCCGCAGACGATATGCTGCAAGAGCTTTCACAATTGCACGGACGAGCTCGGCAAGTGATGCGGGGTATTGCGCAGGCTTTGTGGCCGTCCGCTTCCCTGCCCAGAGGCATGGGCGAGCTTGTAGAGATGCTCAAAGGAGCACGGCGACGCTTCCGATTATGGAAGATATCAGCCTGCCGTCAAGGTGCGAGAGAATCATGGGCCATGGTGAAGACGCGATACGCCAAGGCTGGCCCAAGCCTTATGGCCGAAGTCGGACCGGCTGGGCCATATGGACAAGAGATACCCGTTAGTTTGGTATATGAGCAAGTAGCATTAGTTGCGAAGTATTCCCAGCAGGATTGTAAGATAGACAGCCTGTTGGATGGTATAGAGGAAGAGTACAACCAGTTAGTATGATTATGTAATTCTGAATGGGCTCGTGTACTTTCTAGCCGGATTGAAAATCATTTGTCATGGCGGACCTTTTCGCTTCAACCCCCGGACCTGACAGTCCGGGGTGTATCCGAATACCCACACAGTTATGAAAAACCGGGGCATGCGTGGAAACCAGGCATAGGGGTCATAAGTGCTTGAACAGACAAGTACCAACTAGTTATGTTATATTACATGGATAGTAAGAAACATCTTCCAGAGAGAATAGTTCTGTTAGGGGTTCCTTTCTCTGGGTACGCATGCATCAATGTGCATGTCCGAACTGCGAGCAAAAGCGCAGGAAACAAAACATCTGGGTATTTTCATTCTTAGGAACGAGAACATATTTTGTTCACCGACCGAATATTCCCTTAAGAACGCTAGCTTCCGGCTTCACCCAGTCTGAGGTACACATCCGGCTCAACCGGCAGTAACAATCGCATAGGTGCTCCCCTTATGCCCTAGCCGAATTAACGGGAACGTAGGGCATAAATACAAGAGCTAGGCAACCTAGCATGGCGAAAACTTAAGTCATATCGATGCATATAATGGTGAAGAAAAGGCACATATGGAAATAAAAATGCATATGTGGCTTGGCAAGAAGCCATTAAAGTAATTATATATATAGCTTCCTAATAGGAAGCCCCCAGGTATAGTGTGCGCGCATAATGCGGCCGGAGTGCTCAGTGCATCCGTACAATTTCAAGGATGTATGTATATAAAAAAGGAAAAAAGGGGCGAGAAAGGAGGGAAAGGAATATAATTGAAGAGGCGGAGATGAGGAGACGAACACTGGGTTCGGTGCTAGGCGTAGAATCTTCGGAGTCTGGTCACGTTCCATGGGTTCGGCTCGAGTCTGTTATCAGAGGTGTTGCACAGACGGTACGCTCCTCCGATGAGAACACTATCAATGATGAAGGGACCCCCCCACTTGGGTTTGAGCTTGTCCTTCTTCTTCTCAGGTAGGGGTAGAACGAGTTCGCCAATGTTATAAGTTTTGGCATGTACTTCTCTGCTTTGATACCTTCGAGCCTGTTATGGTAGAATGCGGAATGGGCTTTAGCGACATCATGCTCCTCCTCCAAAGCATATAAGTTGTCATGCCGATCTAGCTCGGCTTCCTTCTCTTCATACATGCGCACGCGAGGTGAGTCATGAATTATATCGCAGTGCAGCGTGTCTGATTCCTTCAAGGATCGCACTAGTCTGGTTTTGATGCCGCTCATAATAAGACCATTTGCACGTTCGACCTGAGCGTTTGTTTGGGGATGATAGACAGAGGTGTAGTCGAGCTTAATGCCCATTTTGCTACACCAGGCTTTCACCTCCTCAGCTGTAAAATTCGAGCCGTTGTCGGTGATAATACTGTGGGGGACACCATAACGGTGTACAACCTCCTATATGAAGTCTAACACAGGTCCGGATTCGGCCGTTTTAACTCGTTTGGCTTCTATCCATTTGGTGAATTTGTCCACCATGACCAATAAGTATTTTTTCTTATGGCTTCCCCCTTTGAGGGGTCCCACCATATCCAGCCCCCAGACCACTAAGGGCCAAGTTATGGGGATAGTTTGGAGAGCGGTAGGGGGCATATGGCTCTGATTGGCAAATAGTTGACAACCGATGCAATGTTGGACAAGGTCCTGTGCGTCCGCCCGGGCTGTCGGCAGTAAAATCCTGTCCGAAAGGCCTTGCTTACGAGAGCTCAGGCTGCCGCGTGGTGCCCGCCTAGTCCGGAATGGATTCCGGCTAAGAGCTGCCGCCCTTCCTTCTCGGAGATGCATCGTTGGAGCACTCCGGTGGCGCTCTTCTAGTAGAGTTCTCCTTCATGGACTTTGTAGGCTTTAGAGCGTCGCACGATGTAGTGTGCCTCATTTTGATCCTCAGGGAGCTCCTGCCTATTAAGGTAGGCCAAGAAGGGCTCGGTCCACGGGGCAATGACGACCATTATTTCATGGGCCGAGGATGTTATTTCGGTGGCAGAGCCTCCGATTACGTCAGAAGGTTCAGAAGTTGGGGTTGTGTTCGGAGCCGCACTAATGATGTCGGACTCCCCCTCCCATGCCACGGACGGTTTGAACAACCATTCTAAGAAGATGTTAGGTGGTACGGGGTCGCGTCTAGCGCCGATGCGAGTGAGGATATTGGCTGCTTGGTTATTTTCTCTAACCACATGCTGGAATTCGAGCCCCTCGAACCGAGCTGACATTTTGAGGACCGCATTGCGATAGGCTGCCATTTTCGGATCCTCAGCGTCAAAGTCTCCGTTTACCTGAGATATTGCGAGGTTCGAGTCCCCGCGTACTTCAAGGCGATGAATGCCCATGGAGACTGCCATCCGAAGACCATGCAACAGAGCCTCGTATTCGGCCGCATTGTTGGAGTCTATGAATAATATTTGGAGGACGTACTGTACTGTGTCTCCGGTGGGGGATGTCAGGACGACACCCGCTCCTAATCCGGCTAGCATTTTGGAGCTGTCGAAATGCATGATCCAATTTGAGTATGCGCCGTACTCTTTAGGGAGTTCGGCTTCTGTCCATTTGGTGACAATGTCAGCCAATACTCGCGACTTAATGGCCCGTCGTGGTTTGTATGTTATGTCGAACTGAAGGAGCTCAATAGCCCATTTAGCAATTCGTCCTGTTGCGTCGCGGTTATTTATTATGTCATTGAGTGGAACTTCGGAGGCCACCATGATCGAACACTCTTGAAAGTAGTGTCGTAGTTTCCGGGATGCCATGAAGACCGCATACGCTATCTTTTGATAGTGTGGGTACCGAGATTTACATGGATTGATGACAGTGCACACGTAGTATACTGGCTTTTGGAGCGGGAACTTGTGTCCGTCTGCCTCTCGTTCGACGACGAGAACTGCGCTCACAACTTGGTTTGTTGTGGCTATGTATAGCAGCATAGGTTCACCAATATTTGGCGCGGTCAGGACTGGGTTGGTGGCCAAGAGTGCCTTTATTTCTTCAAGTCCGGTCGTGGCCGCATCCGTCCACTCGAAGTTTTCGGTGCGTCGAAGAAGGCGATACAAGGGTAGTGCCTATTCTCCTAAACGGGAGATAAAGCAGCTTAAGGCAGCCACACATCCAGTTAGTTTCTGGATCTGCTTGAGGTCTGTTGGGATAGCCCACTGTGACAGAGCTCAGATTTTTGCCGGGTTGGCTTCAATTCCTCTGTTGGAAATGATGAAGCCGAGAAATTTTCCAGAGGGTACTCCGAAGACACACTTCTCCGGGTTGAGCTTGATGTCGTATGTTCAGAGATTATCGAACGTAAGCCTCAAATCGTCTATTAAGGTTTAGACGTGTCTTGTGTTGATGACCACATCATCTACGTAGGCCTCTACTGTCTTGCCGATTTGTTTTTTCAGACATGTCTGAATCATGCGTTGATAGGTTGCGCCGGCGTTTTTTAGCCCGATGGGATGGTGTTGAAACAGAAGGGGCCGTACGGGGTGATGAAGGCTGTTGCAGCCTGGTCGGACTCCGTCATCTTTATTTGATGATATCCGGAGTATGCGTCGAGGAAACACAATGAATAGTGTCCTGCGGTGGCATCGATTATCTGATCAATGCGGGGAAGGGGGAAGGGATCCTTAGGGCAAGATTTATTGAGGTCTTTGAAATTGACACATAAGCGCCAGGATTTGTCCTTTTTTGGTACCATTACCAGGTTTGCTAGCCAATCCAGATGTTTGATGTCTCCGATGAATCCGTCTTCAAGTAGCTTGGCTAGCTCTTCTCCCATGGCTTGCCGCTTAGGCTTTGAGAAATGCCTAAGAGTCTGCTTGACTGGCTTGTATCCTTTTAGTATATTGAGGCTGTGTTCGGCCAGCCTACGTGGGATGCCCAGCATGTCTGAAGGATGCCAGGCGAAAATATCCCAATTTTCACGTAGGAAGTCTCGCAGTGCGGCGCCTACTGTGGGGTTCAACTGTGTCCCTATGGAAGCTGTCTTTGAATGGTCCATTGGGTGGACCTGGAATTTGACTATCTCGTCCGCTGGCTTGAAGGAGGTGGATTTAGGTCGCTTGTCAAGTATCACATCATCTCAGTCCACTGTTGCTCATAGTGTTGTCAGCTCTTCAGCCGCGAGGGCTTCTGATAATGCCTCCAGGGCGAGGGCGGCAGTTTTATTTTCGGCGTGGAGTGCGACGTCCGGATCACTAGCTAGCGTGATGATTCCATTGGGCCCGGGCATTTTGAGCTTCATGTACCCGTAATGGGGTATAGCCTGAAAACTCGTGAAAGCGTCCCGCCCTAAGAGGGCATGGTATCCGCTGCTGAACAGGGCTACTTGGAATGTAATTTCTTCGGACCTGTAATTCTCCGGCATGCAGAATACCACATCGAGTGTGATTTTTCCCGCGCATTGTGCCTCTCGACTAGGAATGATTCCCCTGAAGCTAGTACTGCTTCGTTCAATGCGGCTCTTGTCAATTTCCATCTTGTTGAGGGTTTCATCATAGATGAGGTTTAGTCCACTTCCGTCGTCCATGAGCACTTTAGTAAGCCTGAAGCCATCCACGATTGGGCTAAGGACCAAAGCGGCTGGTGCCCAGACTGTCCGGAATTGGGGTTCGTCACTGGCATGGTAGGTTATAGCCGTGTCCTTCCATGGGTTTATTTTTGCCATGTGGCAAACTTCTACGAAGCTGCGCTGAGCTCGCTTTTGCCTATTATTTGAGGCGAAAGTCTCGAAGACTGTAAATATCGTATTGTTTTCTCTGGCGGGATGTTTCATGAGGAGATCTTCACTGCTCTTTGCCACCTGCTGGAGTATCCAACATGCTCTAAGGCTATATGTTGGCGTAGTATCCAGTGTTCTATGAATCTTGCACGCCCTGTTTAGCCATTCTTCCAATACAGTTCCACGCCTTGTGGCGGGTTTTATTTTATTGGTACTTGAATCGGGTGACTTACGAGAGTTTACCCTTTTAGTTTGGACAAGGGATTTGGCTAGAGCTGGACTGTCCCAGAAACTTGTTTGGGTTTTCCAGGCGCTTTCCATCGCGCAATACTTTTGCACTATGGCCGCTAAGTCAGCGAAGTGTACTATGTTACAGCGGCTTATAGCATTCAGAATCCCTTTGTCCGTGCAATTTTTGCAAAAGAGGGAGATTGCATCTTCCTCGCGACAGTCCTTGACCCTGTTTATCACAAAGAGGAATCTGGCCCAGTAGTGATGTACTGTTTCTTGGGGCTCTTGTCTGATATGGGATAGATTGGATAAATCTGGGTGGGTGGGCCGATTTGAGTCCGAATACCGACCCGATCTGGGACCCAGGGGAAAACAAGCTTCCGATCTTGATGGCTCGGGTTCTGGGGGATTGCCCAACTTCTTTGGCCCGCCCCCCAATCCTGAGTCCATGACCGGGGCCATGTCCTCCCACGAGCTGGTGCCCGGCTCGAAGAGTTCGTAAATCCGGACATAGTTCATCCTTAAGGTGGAGGGAGAATTGGGATTATGCTCTTCCACTACCGCTATCTCATGGGTGACCGGCGGAGAGTGAATCTCCCTTTGATCAGGTTTAAGCCCGATCCGGTCATAGTCCGTAGCGATGCCTAGGGTGGCGACGCGATCCAAGATCTCATTGAGGGATAAGAGCTCCATTGGATCCATCTATTCGTAGAATTCCGAATCAAAGTGGAGGCTATTTTTAATGACCCGAGAAGTCATTGTCGGTGCAATAGTCGTTCGGGCGTTCAGAACAAAGCCGCCCAGCCGAAGAGTTTGGCCTAAAGCCAGCCCCGGCGGTGATGTTGTCTTTGACAACGAGACGAGCCATCAAGCCTTAACGTGACATCACAGAGGAACTCTCAATGAAAGCACCAATGTCGGTGTCAAAACCTGCGGATCTCGGGTAGGGGGTCCCGAACTGTGCGTCTAAGGCTAATGGTAACAGGAGACTGGGGACACAATGTTTACCCAGGTTCGGGCCCTCTCGATGGAGGTAATACCCTACTTCATGCTTGATTGATCTTGATGATATGAGTATTAAAAGAGTTGATCTACCATGAGATCAGAGAGGCTAAACCCTAGAAGCTAGCCTATGGTATGATTGTTTATGATCGTTCCTCCTACGGACTAAACCCTCCGATTTATATAGATACCGGAGGGGGCTAGAGTTACACAGAGTTGGTTCATAGAGGAGGAGATCTACATTCGGATCGCAAAGTTTGCCTTCCACGCCAAGGAGAGTCCCATACGGATACGGAACGAAGTCTTCTATCTTGTATCTTCATAGTCCAACAGTCCCGCCAAAGCATATAGTCCGGTTGCCTGGATACCCCCTTATCCAGGACTCCCTCACTCCCCGACCGACTTCTTTCACCTATATGGTCCCATATACCCTAAAAATATCGAGGACGAAGATAGATTGGGAGTTCCGCCGCTGCAAGCCTCTGTAGCCACCAAAAACCTCTCGGGAGCCCGTTCTGGCACCCTGTCGGAGGGGGGATCCCTCACCGGTGGCCTTCTTCATCACCTAGGCGCTCTCCATGGCGAGGAGGGAGTAGTTCACCCTCGGGGCTGAGGGTATGTACCAGTAGCTATGTGTTTGATCTCTCTCTCTCTCTCTCTCTCTCTCGTGTTCTCTCTATGGCACGATCTTGATGTATCGCGATCTTTGCTATTATAGTTGGATCTTATGATGTTTCTCCCCCTCTACTCTCTTGTGATGAATTGAGTTTTCCCTTTGAAGTTATCTTATCGGATTGAGTCTTTAAGGATTTGAGGACGCTTGATGTATGTCTTGTCGTGCTTATCTGTGGTGACAATGGGATATTCACGTGATCCACTTGATGTATGTTTTGGTGATCGACTTGTGGGTTCTGTGACCTTGGGACCCTAAGCATAAGGGTTGGCACACGTTTTCGTCTTGACTCTCCGATAGAAACTTTGGGGCACTCTTTGAAGTACTTTGTGTTGGTTGAATAGATGAATTTGAGATAGTGTGATGCATATCGTATTATCATGCCCATGGATACTTGAGGTGACAATGGAGTATCTAGGTGACATTAGGGTTTTGATTGATTTGTGTCTTAAGGTGTTATTCTAGTATGAACTCCATGATAGATCGAACGGAAAGAATAGCTTCATGTTATTTTACTACGGACTCTTTAATAGATAGATCAAAAAGGATGACTTTGAGGTGGTTTCGTACCCTACCATAATCTCTTCGTTTGTTCTCCGCTATTAGTGTCTTTGGAGTGACTCTTTGTTGCATGTTTAGGGATAGTTATGTGATCCAATTATGTTATTATTGTTGAGAGAACTTTTACTAGTGAAAGTATGAACCATAGGCCTTGTTTCCTACCATTGCAATACCGTTTACGCTCACTTTTATCATTAGTTACCTTGCTGTTTTTATAATTTCAGATTACAAATACCTTTATCTACCATCCATATTGCACTTGTATCACCATATCTTTGCCGAACTAGTGCACCTATACAATTTACCATTGTATTGGGTCTGTTGGGGACACAAGAGACTCTTTGTTATTTGGTTGCAGGGTTGTTTGAGAGAGACCGTCTTCATCCTACGCCTCCCACGGATTGATAAACCTTAGGTCATCCACTTGAGGGAAATTTGCTACTGTCCTACAAACCTCTGCACTTGGAGGCCCAACAACGTCTACAAGAAGAAGATTGTGTAGTATACATTAGTGGCACACTGACTTAGGTCGAATCCAAGTGCCCAAAATTGTGTGCATGTTATAATAAGGATTCACTTAAAATAGTACGTGAGTGAACAGAGGGATCAATTGGATAGTGTTCACGAGCAGTAGCGAGATGTGTCAGGTAAGATACACCGCTGGCACTTTTAGTTTTTCTTATTAATTTGTTTGTTTAACCCTCTGACTGGTGGGATCCAACATACTACATGGAGAGAGGTAAGGTGACTAAGGCTGCATTATTTCTGCACCACTGTGGATAGTCTTACCACCAAAGCCACATGACACGATTATGATTTCAATCCCAATGACTCCGACACAAAAAAAACACGGCATGCTGGTCACACGAATGCAGGAATGTATGAAAGGTTATTTTCCTCTCGTTGAACATAACAGGAGGGTTGTGTAGCCGGTTAGCCTGTTCGCTCATCAAACTTGAGGTCTCGGGTTCGATAACTACACTTGAGCATAATTTGTGCCAGGAGGATTCTTTGACTGGTCAACATGGATGGATACGGAGCTATAAGATCTCGTAGTGACCATATATTCACCTCATCACATATAAGATGCAGCCTTGGTGCTTGTTTTCTAGGGTTTGCACACTTCACACACTCTCTCCAGTATATATATACGTGTTGGAGCCTCAACGCTTGTAGTTGCTCTCTTCACACTCTCTCACCCCCTCCAGATCTAAACAAGACTTCGTTAGCCTCTCTCTCTTTCCTCACTACTGCTCAAAGAGGCGGAAGGATCCGTCCGCCAGGAAGGGAAGGAGGCTTAATGTTGTCGCTGTCTGCGAGGGAGGGAATCCACTACCGGTGCAGCTGTCCACTTTCACCCAGCCGCGGCTAGGGACGGCTTCCGACCCCTTCTTCTTCGTTGCCGTACATAGTGTGGCCCGAACGGCCTCCGGTCGCCCACCGAACCACACCCCAAGAACATTAAGGTATAATTTACTTATTCCACCAATACTAGGGAAAAGCCTAGCAGCAGCACGGGTTTTAGGCCTATCAGTAGCGCGGGGCGATGCGCTACTGATAAGGTGCTACAACTAACGTGTAGCAGTAGCGGCTGTCATCCCACGCTACTGCTATACATGGATAGCTGTAGCGCACTTCAATGTAGAGCGCTACTGATATTATCTGCAACGCTTTTTACAAGGCAGCGCTACTGATAAGGCGGCGCTACTACTAACTTTGCCCATCGCTACTACTAGTTTTATTATTATTTTTTCTGCATATTTATTTTGTATTCGAATAGGCTTTATACAATAATCTTTAGCATATCATACGCATACAAATGTAATCATAGCATATACATACAACTAGTCTCATCAAATCATGTCATCATCATAATCATCATCCAACACAAAAGTGGTCTCTCATCATCATCTCAAAAATAGTGATACAAGTCTCTATTACTTGCAAATACATTCGTCTGCCGCCCGGTAGACGTCATCGCAATCACCAGAACCCTGTCCTTCATGGTTGCTAGCCATGTTTCCTACGATTAAATCTAGTCAATTAATTCTAGACCTAATAAAATGAATAATGACATAAAAAAGGCCTATTGTTTTGCAGGAACGTTGACTCCTTCCCGATGCGGCAAATCCCGGGCACTCGATATGTCCTACTTTGTAGCACAAGTCATGCCAAAATTCACGGAAAATTTCGGTATGACCTTTGCTAAAAAGTGGACAAATCGAGAACCTAAAATTTGCCGGAACGGAAATGAATCAACATTCTGGCAAAACATAGGCCACTCGGCTTCATTCCCTGGAAACAACAAAAGGCCACTTGGGCACAATCGAAACATGCATGTGCAAACACAACTGAGGATTTTTGCATATATCCTGACCACTTCAAATTTGCATGTCCTAGCGTTCCCTACTGCCCTAAACTAAATATAGATTACATTTAGTTAACTACTGAACTAAATTACTTTACTCTAAACTAAATTCCCTACTGCCCTAATTAACATCTAGCTAAACAAACTCAATTTAAAAACTAAACCCTACTGAACTAATTAACATCAACATTATCTACTACTTAACATCTATTACTACCCTAACTAAAAAACATCTACTATTAACCATACTACTACTACTAAAAATCATTATGTATGAACCCTAGTACTAATTAACATCTACAACTACTGCTAATTAACATGGCAGAGGAAGAAGAGAGGGGGTGGGGGAGTGGTGGGGGGGCTTACAGAGAGGGGAGAGACGGTGGCGGGGAGGTGCTCGGCGACGGAGGTAGGGGCGGCGAGAGTGGGCTCAGGATCGAGAGGCGGCGCTCCTGGGCGGCGCTCCTGGGCCGGCTCGGTGGCGGTGAGGTCGAGTGCTGCGGCGGAGGTGTCAAGGCCGGCGACGGTGAGGTCGAGGGCGGCCCGAGAGGCGGCGGCGGTGAGGCTGGGCGGCCTTGGGCGGAGGCGGTGAGGATGAACGCGGCATCGACACCTGCAGGAGAAGGCGGCAAAGTGGGGGCGACGGCGAAGTGGAAGAGACTGCGGGGAAGAGTGGGGCGATGGATTTGGGGGAGAAGTCGTGGCCGGGGGAAACCGTTTTTTGGGTTAAGTCAAAAATAACGGTAGCGCGTTATGGAAAATGCGCTATAGAGCGCTTCCGCAAATGCGCTACTGCTATTCCTTCATCCTTTTTTTCCCTTTTTCGTTTATTTTTCTTTACATTTTATATTTTTCCTTTATCCTTTTTCTATTTCTTTTATTTTCATTTACTTTTCTATTTGTTTTTCACTTTATTTTATTTTCGTTAGCAGTAGCGCTCTACGCGTAAACGCGCAGCTATAACAATATTAGCAGCAGCGCGCTTCCTGAAAGATCGCTACTACTATGTGTAGCCCATCGGCTTAGTTGTCGAAATTTTAGTAGTAGAGAGTTTTCAGCGAGACATTCTACTACTATATATGCATTTGCATCGCACTTATTTGTCACGCGCTACTGCTGCCTAGCAGTAGCGAGCTTTTTTAACAACCGCTACTGCTAAAGTCATGTGTATAACATTTTCCCTAGTAGTGCACATGCAGTGCTCTAGCTGCATGTGGGCTTTTTCTGCTTGTGCACTCGAGTCTAGGTGTTGGATCAAACAGGAAACTAGTGGGTAAAGTTGAATAGCATCAATCTAGGACGTGGTTCAAATAGGAAAGGAATGGGGGAAAGTTGTGGGGAAAGATTTATAGCATGAATCTAGGACGTGGTTCAAATAGGAAAGGAATGGGGGAAAGTTGTGGGGAAAGTTGTATAGCATGAATCTAGGACGTGGTTCGAAAAGGAAAGGAAGGGGGGAAAGTAGTGGGGAAATGTTGTATCGCATGAATCTAAGACATGGTTCAACGAGGAAAGAAATGGGGGAAATTAGTGGAGAAAGTTGTATAGCATAAATCTAGGACGTGGTTCAAACTGGAAAGGAAGGGGGAAAGTACTAGTACAGACTGGCTATCCAGCACCTACATTGGTCGAAAATGGAAAATAATGACAAACGCAGTACGCACATCTATAACGAACTAATCTTTTGTTTTGGGGGACACGGTTGTAGAGTTTGAGCAGGACTAGATTTGCTGCGCTCACATAGGGAAAGGTGTCTAAAGATAACAAATCTGGGACCAACACAAATATGCTCCTTGGTTGATTGTTCTTTGTTGCAACAGACTTTGCATCACCCCAATACATCGGTAGATCCACATGGTGCTGGTGCGTCCACTGTCCCGTGCAACTCTTTAGCTGTTGTTAATCTAAGTTCATGTTCGGTTAAAAACACCCTAGTCCCTACCTGCTTGGTTTCAAAGACTAAACATGGACTAGAGGTTATTAAATGACATGCCAAAAGACCATGTTAACCCTAGTAATGAACTAATGGAGACAAGGTGCGATGTGGGGCAGGGGCAACTATTGGAAAAAGTCCAAAAAGACTCTCCCTCGAGATCTTCTTTCTTTAGTGCCAAATGCCCTCTTTTAGTCCCTAAAAGTACCTACTGTTTAGTTTAGATGGGACCGACACGGAGTTTTTTTAGTCCCTACACCAAAATGTCCCTGTAAACAAACACCCTCTAATAATGCCGCTGGAAAATTGATGCAATGCCACAGTTAAAAGAAAAATACATGTTTAAGAAATTTTATTGTCAATATAATCTCTCTGGTAATATTAATCAATGCCACGGTTTGAGAAATGCTACTATCTTGATTTATTTCCCATTTATATAAGTTTGATGCTTCTGTTTGTTGGAGTCCGTGTCAATCACCGTTATTGACCACTAGTTGTTTCCTTTGCACCACTGTTTAAACAGGGTTATCTACTTCACCTCGTTGCCATTGTGACCTTTTGTTGCACTGCACAAAACAATTTTGTTTTAAGAGTGTTTTGTGCAGTTCAACCAAAATGTCACACTAACAACGTTGCTTGATTGATTGATCTTAGTGGAACTGCACAAGAGGAGATCTTACTTCCTATCCGTGTTGGCAAATTTGGTTCAGATCTTCTTCTTGTGAGTTGTTTGAATTCCGCGTCATGAGAGGTCAGTACTAGCCTTCTATCACATGATTCTACAGTATGCTTTCATATGTTGTGCTACTTGTACGGTAATGTTGCTTGATTTTAGTGAACTGCACAAATGGAGACAAGACTTCCAATCTGTATGTGCATCGCAATATCCCATTGAGCTAAGATAACGATATTTCACAACAGTTGGATTGTATTTTGCCACTTTCATCAGAAAATTAATGTCATTGTTTAGTGCTATACTTGTGCTCCCTAATTGACATGCCAAATCTTAGATTGAAGGTGAAGCTTGTCTGTTATTGAACCAAGTGATGAAGGGGAACAACAAGCGGAAGAAAAACAAAAATCTACTCCCGGTGCTGTAATGAAGCACTGGAACTTTGTTGACACAAGTTATGATATAGTTTTGCATCTTAATTTATTGCTATGGCTGGAATGACCAATTTTTTTGCCACTTATTTGATGCCACTCTTAATGTAATACGTAATTATCTGTACTTGTGCAAACAGGGATCTTCTTTGAAGATACCATATGTTTTAGTGGAACTGCACAAGAAGATGTTGGAAACATTAAACTAATCGAGGAGTATATACTAAGCATGGCCACCACAATAGATAGCAATAGATGGTTCCGGAGAAGTGCTTCATCAGTATGCTCTACACAATAAGCCACCTGACAAAGGTTGGTACTCGCCCACGGATTTCGTCCATATGATTGAGCTTTGTCATCTCTATTGGTGTTGTGCTACTGTTTAGATACTGTCACGAAAAAGTGGTATTGTCCTTAATAAGTGCTTCATCTGTGATGTTTTAAATATTTCCTTTCCTTTTTTTCAAGAAAACATGGAAGATAGCATTTATGTTGTCCTCTTGTCTTTGCACAGTAGGATCATCCTCCTTTGAAGAAGAATATGGAGTACGTGAAGTGACTAGTTCCGATTATGCCAGGATGAAGAAGCCATGTCTTCTAATCAGAAGGAGCAGTTGAAGGATGGTTAAATTACTCCCCACAATCAAACTAACTTCAGCTTAGAAGGACTGACAAATCTCCATTTTCTTGCTGTGATGTGCAAGTACAATGTTGTTCTAGGATTTTTTCCGGTGAGTTCCATTTTTCTAAAAGTGTGCTCTACATGAACCATGTAGGTGCCTGTTTAAACTGTCAATGCATAGTACAGTTTGCTTTATACTAATCACTTTTTTGTATTCATGCAAACAGGGGTGCTCAGCTTGATTTCAATGGGAACTGCACAAAATGTTCCTGAATATATCAAATCATTCATTTCCACCACAAGAAAGGAGGTGCCGATAAGTTCAAGGCGTTGCAACATATAAGGGAGAAATCATACAAGCTACGCGCGAATTTGGTTGATTTTGGTGGAACTGCAAAAAAAAGAACAGCTGGTTTATTTAGCACGAGGTGCCATGTCAATGTCTGAACTGATGGCAAACCCTGCCCGTTCCACAATCGTAGGCATTTGATATTTTGGAATGGGACAACCTGGTCAAATTTTGCTCATTGATTTTAGCAAGAAGACATGCATTTGATATTTTTGAATGGGACGCCGTTTGCTGTCAGCAGCGTCGATCAAGTTTTCTTTATTCTTTAGTTATGAAGTAAATATTGGCTCTGACATGTCAATCGCTGAGATTCTCTATGAATTGTCAGGCCTGTGTGTTTGATCGCTATGTACATGAACGCTAAAAAGCTGCTCAAACTCTTTGTACTCCTTCTGTTCCTTTTTAGTTCGCACATTGTGAAAGTGCATATTTTTTTCTATAAGATTGGTCAAAGTAGAGATACTTTGACTACAGACAATACTTGTATGCAGACTAGAAAGGACCGGAGGGAGTACATGTGAAACTATTGCAGACGAGATGATCACCCTAGCAATAATGCTAGTACGTATTGTTTTACATGTTCATCTAATGCCAGTGATACAAGATTTCAAACTAATCGAAATAAATTCATTCATACACGGTCGGATTTCAAATAAACATGCCGGATTTCATTACATTTAATACATTCTTCAAGTAAAATGCGGTGCACTGGACGTACAAGAGTAGGGCCTCCACCTCGGAGCCGGTGGGGCGGGGTCTTGGCGGACCCGGTGATGTCCTCTATCTCATTGCCGGCGGGGCGGCACCTCGGCGGAGCGGGGGAAATCCTCCCCCTCATTGCCGGCAGGGTGGGGCCTTGGCTGAGCCGGCGATGTCCGCTGCCTCGTTGTTGGCGGGGCGGGGCCTCGGCGGAGCCGGCGGTGTCCTCTGGCTCATCCTCGGTCTCGCCAAACAACGCCTCGCTCGCTTCATCGACCTCTTTGTAGGCGGCCGCAGCCTCCGCCACTCGCATGCGGTACCACCAGCGCTCGAGGCGGCCCTCGCGGGCGGAGCGGTACGAGTCGAGCAGCACCTCCTGCTCTACTCGCTCCGCGGTGATCTGCTCCTCTGCCTGCAGGTGCTCCTAGAGGAGATGGTGTTTGTAGGCGGCGGCGTCCTGCGCCTCCCGGAACTGCTCCTCACGCTTCTGCCTCACCGTGTCCATGTACTAGGCATGCTCCTCGCCGATGGTCACGGTGCAATGCACCGGCGAGGATGGCGCGGAGGAGGGGGTTGGCGCCGGATCATCGACTACCATGTTCTCCATTGGGACGTCGTCGTCCTCCGGCTGCCCGCCGGCAAGCCAGCCGGCAGCAATGGCTGCCATGTCCTTGTGGTCCGTCATTCGCCCGTACCAAAGAGCGCTGGAGCATGAGGAAGCCATGGTGGGCAGTAGTGGTGTGGACAGGAGAAAGGGAACAGATGCAGATGACTGCGGCTATGGCCGGCGCAGCAGTTTATATAGCAATGGTGGGCGGCGGAGGGACGGACGTGTGGCGCCGAAGTAGCCGCCTCGGCAACTGCGTATCATTAATGTGGGCGACAGACGGACGGACAGACGGCACTCGTGTCGTTTGAAGGCGGAGCAATCGCCTCCACCGGGAAGCGGGGCGGGTGGCCCTGACCATTTCGGGCAGAAAGAGCGCGCGGGCGAGGGAGGTGGTCTTGGTGGGCCAGGGCAGTCAGTCTCGTGCTTGGCAGCGCGTTGGTCCAGCAGCCGTACATGCTGGCTTGCCAGCGAGCTCGCCGAGCTAAGCGATGACAATCAGACGATGGACGTAGCTTCCGACCAGGAGTCGGCGTCACTGTCCAAGCCTATTCATCCCGTGTTCACCATAGAGCAGGTGCGGCCGCACTTCGACGCCCTAATGGCGGAAGAGCTACCAGTGCAGGAGGACCTATGTTGCAACCTCCGTCTCCTCAACGAGCACCAGTGAACAAGCAGACGACAATGCCGTCACGGACATGTGGCCCTATGATCCTGGCTTCCTGAATGAGTAGTGGGCGCTGTATGAGACCATCCGTAGGGGCCGCGAGGCCCTCTCCATCGTTCTTCGAGTTGTTGCGCTCGCCATGGCACCGCCGTCTCGCGTTGTCAACATGGTCAACAGACATTAAGAATGAGGAGATGACTTTACTTGGAGAGGATGACAGTGGGGACCCACCAGGGCCATAGCCGCACATACGCAAGTGACTCCTTATTATATAAAACTATAATTTTTTTGCTTCCTCCTGGTTTCTAGACATGACGGTCCCACACCATTGTCAACCTATGTAGTCAATAAACGAGAGAATTGCACAAGGAGCGGCCGACAGCTGGGACCAAGCAGCTCGAGCAGTATTTGTGTTTTTTAGGTGTGAGCACTGCAGAATTTTTGTTGTTGTTTAGAGGAGAGACCAGGGTATTAACTGGTCGGGCTGTGGCCCGTCTAGCCTAGGCCAGATATCCAGCCCAGATATTAAATTTTTTCAAGCTGAAAATAGCTAGCCCAGCTATACTTTTTTTAGAAATACCCAGGCAAGGTCAAGTTGTTATTCTCCGCCCCGCTGGGCTGCAAATCTTTCCTAGGAGGGATGTATTAGGCTTAAAAAGAAAATTGGGTTTAAGAAATAATAAATGAGATGTAATTATTAAAATTGGATAGTAACTATAAAAAATGCACCAAACATGTAATTGCTTTATAAAATATTATTTTTGGATATTGAAAATTTTAATTTCATTAATTGTTGCGCGCACAATGTTTCATTAGATTTTTACGTAATATAAATTTATATTGAAATTGTATTTAATATGACTAGAAATTTCGGGATAAAAATATTTCGGATCCCATCAAAATGTGGGAAATTTTATTGAATTCTGGTTTAAGCGGTTGGTTGAAATTATTAATCGTTGTCCTAGCTAGAAAATGGGTTGTACTTTTAACAAACTGTAAGTGGGCTATAGTAAATTCCATTAGAATTCAAAAATGGTTTGCACATTCTTACAAATCTCAAATGGGATATAAGTTTTCTGCAACACACTTGTGGCCTTACTAAGTTGACGCGTCCCCTCAAAAAAAAAGTTGACGTGTATGCAAGGCTTTCTCAACTTATAGTCAACACACGGTTCTAGCAGCAGTGGCCGTTGGATGTCCATCCAACGGATTCCGTGTTTCTTCTTCAATCTCGGATATTCTAGCTTCACCCGCCCAAAAAATGATTCCTCCCATGACATCCGGGGCATACCTGTGGGCCTACTAAGTTGAGTATACCAAGGGCTTTGTCAACTTAGTCAATATAAATGATTCTAGCTGCAGTGACTGTATGATGTCCATCCAACGACTGTCGTGCTTCTTCAACCTCTGGTCTCCTTGCCCCAGCCGCCCAAAGAAGCATTGGTCGTGCCGCCTGCTCCTGCCTCTCATGGCCGGCTGTGCTGGAGCAGAGGCCTCACCGCCCCCTTCTACTCCCACCGCTGGCCAGGCCATCCCTCCACTCACACACACCCCCTGTTATTCTGCGGTGACGGTAGCCTCACACCGCAGCCGAACAAGTAAACCCTCGAACTCCTCTCCGCATGGGCATCCACTGCCGCATCTTCCCCGGCTCCGCGTGGTCCCCTTCCTAGGCCTCGCCGTCGTCCACCGCCTTGATGCTCTTGGCACGGCGTGGTCAATGTGGTCAACGAACGACTTCCATCGGAAGAATACTGTACGTGGAGAGGCTGACAGCTGGGTCCACGGCCGTAGCAAGGAAGTGCCTCCTTATTACACGGAAAATAATGATTCCTCCACCTCACAGCAGGGACCCACCAGATTGGCCACCATATTTCATGAAAAAAACGTTTCCCCCCTGACTGTTGGGACCTACCAGCTACATCTTCGCACGCAAGGTAGTGCGTCCATATTACGGGCGAAAAAACTGATTCGCCCCCTGACTGCTGGGACCCACCAGCTACATCTTCGCACGAAAAGAAGTGCCTGATAGTCCGGACCCACCTGGTCGAAGTGTACGTAGCGTTGTCAATCTGGTCGCAAACGTGTACGTACATACTGGTCTATGTAGAGGCGCGCACGTGTCGTAGTAGAGGCGCACACGTAGCATGTACACGTATGTACAGTGGCCAGGGTGCAAGAAAGAAAATACGGCCACATATGTACATACGGGCGGGGTCTCGAACGCCTACTCGCGCATACGTACGTCCAGGGCTCATGTACATGGTTGGGTAGGAATGGAGAAGCTGCGTCATCATCATGTTCATGGGGAGGCAATGGAATGTGCCGTGTTCATCAGGAGGGAACGGAACGCATGGGAGCCAACCGGCTTCGACGGAACAGCCGACGGAAACGAGGGCTGGCGTACCGCTGAATGGAAGAAACGTCCTTGTGTTCGACCGACCACGTTCGAAACGGGATCCTGTTCATCGGAAGGGGTCTGGTGTAGTGCAAAACGGAGGAAACAGACTTCTGTTGCACCTCCTACGGTTGAAACGGGGTCCTATTGATCGGGAGGTGTGTGGCGTACCGTAAAACGGAAGAAACGGACTTGTGTTGGAGCGCTACGGTCGAAACGGGGGTCCTGTTCATCGGGAGGGGTGTTGCGTACCACAAAACGGGACTCCACGGGATACTGCTCATCTCCTCCGTCAACCAACTCCAGCCTCCACGGGCTATTGTTCATCCACCGTAGAGCTACTCCAACCTCCACCTGCGACTCTTCATCCACGGGCGCTTGTTCATCCAGCGTCCACCACGCGCTTCTCCACTGGCTACTGTTCAACCAGCCCTCTCCACAGGCTCCTCTTCAACCACCCCTCCACGGGCTATTTTTCAACCAACCCTCCACTGGCCACTGTTCAACCAGCCCTCCACCGGCTACTATTCAACCATCCCTCCACGGGGTCCTGTTCATCCATGGCCAACCAGCCCTCCACGGGGTCCTGTTCATCCACGCCCAACTGGCCCGATCGATCGGGGTCCTGTTCATCCAGCGACAACACCACGGGGTCCTGTTCATCCAACCCCCACCGGGAACGGTTCATACAACCCCCCCTAGCAATGCTCACAGTTCAATCGAGAGGCAGTATCAATTGGCTTCAGTTAGCAGTAGTAGCGAAGGAATCGCTCGATCGCTCGGGTTCAGTAACACGTAGACTGCAGTGCAATCGTTCAGGTTCAGTTAGGCGACGCCTCGCTCGGGTTCAGTTAGGGCCCAACGCCTCGCACCCACGCGCGTATGGTGCGAGAGAAATGCGCATCGCTCGGCCCCCGACCACCCACCGTAACCGGGAACTCCCCGATATTTTCATGCCCTCGCTTCTAGCACGGTTTTTCCGTCATGGACGGCCCAAAGAATGTCATACAGCTGTGTCTCCGGCCCGCCCAGGACAAAAAGCCCATTTTATGTCATGATTTTTTTCCATAGAAGTAGGAGCCCATCACATCTATGATGATACCTAGTTTTGTCACAATTATTGTCATAGAAGTGTCATAAGTATGACAGGAAAAAAATTCGTTTGGCCCAAAATGTCCTGGATGTGTCTTTTTTTTGTAGTGTGCGCTACCATGAACGTTATCGCAAATAACGAGCCATGGGTACACGCTAAGAATGTGACACAATGCTTCTTCATAACCGACCCGTTTAATCCCAGCCATGTTGTCGTGAGGAGAGGCAAAAGGAACATCATTGGAATGGATGGAGTCGCCAATGAGGAAGACTATGATCAGTGCGGCAACCCAATGAGGGAATATGACGATGACGATGAAGTATATCTCAAAAGAAGAATCAATACTATATTACCGAAGAAAGGTCGTACTCCATGGAAAAGGAAAAGTCACAATGAGGGGCTCAATTATTCCTCAACGAACAAGAAGGGAAAGAAGCTCACTCAAAAATGAAAATGTCAACGCTGAGGAACTGTACGTTATCGGTCAAATGATGTAATATATATGTTCCCATTTTGTGTACACACTTGGCCATTATGCATTGGTCAAATGATGTAATATATATGTTCCCATTTTGTATACATACTTAACTGTCAAATCATGCAATATATATCGCCTTAGTTATATACATTGTATCACCTTCCCTTCGTTCACTACTTTCAGAAAAATGATAAAATTAAAAGAAAAGGGAGAGAAAATAAAGGAAAAGAAAATAGAAGAAGCAAATAGGAAGACTGCTACAGGTAATAGCAGTAGCACTTTCTACAGGGAAACGCTATCGCAATCTGTAATAGCAGTAGCGCTTTATGAAATAAACACTATAGCTATCAAAATTAGCAGTAGCGCATTCTTCGCTAAAGCGCTATAGCTAACTTAGCTATTGCGTGTTTGGCCGGAATGCGCTACTTCTATCTCGACATAACCCCCCAAATCCTCACTCCCTCTGCTTCTTTACGCCTCTGCTCTTCCCCCAAATCCCCCTCTCTCTTCCCCCGTGTCGTCGCCGCCAGAGCCCTCGACCCCGGCGCTCACCGCTCGACCCTGGCGCTCTGCCCCCGTCCCGGCACTCACCCCCATCCCCGCGCTCGGCGCCGTCCCTACGCTCACCCCTGACCGAGCGCTCGCCCCCGTCTCCCCCGACCCCGGTG
>NC_057803.1:712928826-712967727 GCF_018294505.1 Triticum aestivum
GGTGACCCTCAACACCGGCGCTCGCCCCCGCCTCGCCTCGCTGCAGCGCTGTCTCCCCCGACCCCATCTCTCTCTCCTCTCAGTAAGCCCTCTGCCTTCCCCTCTTCTCTGCTATTTAGTGCTAATTAGTATGAAATAGTATGAACCCTAGGCTATTTTTTAGTGTAACGAAAAATAGAATTGATTATATAGGTTTCTTGCATTTTTTAGTTAAAGCAATTGTTGTCATTTAAATTTTATAGTGCTAGTTAGTTAATTAGAATTAGTATGAAACCTAGGACAGATTAGTTAAAACAATTGTTGCTATTTAAAGTTTTTAGTTAAAGCAATTGTTGCTATTTTAAAAAAATAGAATTTGAAGTGGACAAATTGGTTCTATATTTAAAAAAACATGACTTCTTGCATTTTTCTTCAAGTTCTATATTTTTCTTCCTTTTATATGCGAATTTGAAGTGGACATGTGATATGTGGACATGTGATGTGCAGGGCAAATGATCTGAGTGGCCTATGTTTCGCCGGAATGTTGATTCATTTCCGTTCTGGTGAATTTCAAGCGCTCAATATGTCCACTTTTTAGCAAAGGTCATGCCAAAATTTTCTATGAATTTTGGCATGACTTGTGCTAAAAAGAAGGGATGTCGAGTGCCGGTAAACATAGATCTTTTTTTATGTCACTTCTCAATTTTTTTATAGTTTTAGAATTAAACAAGGAGACTTAATCATAGGAAACATGTCAAACGATGAAGAAACCGGGCCTTCTGACCAAGATGCAGACGAGATGGATTATGAGGGTGAACAAGAGGACCTCAACTGTTTGACTGCTAAGCAAAGTCGAGGTTTCTAGGTCTGCCTTGATGATGGTACTGACGCTGACATCGACACCGACAGCGCCGGCACCGATGGCGGCGCTGAGATCGGCGGGGAAGGTACCAGCGGGGAAGATACCGGCGCTGATACCAGAGAGAATAAGCAGAAGAAGCAGAGGATACAAAAACCTAACAGACTCGGCATCGGATGACTGGTGATCGCAAAGATGGCACCTAGCAAGTTTGAGCCATTAGAGCCGGAAGAACCTCACAAGTGCTATGGGAACTAAGTAGGATGACTTAAGGAGTAAAGAACATTTGAGCCAGTTGCTCCTGACGAAGTTGCACAAGAGATTCAAGTTCCTCGATCGGGATGATAGCATAGACCAACCGTGGGATGATCATGCCATGGGCATGTTCAGCAATGACTTGTCCTCTTGGAAAGGGAGGGTGAAACAAGCTATTGAGGCTGAGGAACCCCTGCCCAAGATTCTGGAGGAAAATCCGACACTTACGAAAGAGGAGTTCGTAAAGTTCAAGGACACTTGCGCTACCGAGGCTGCCAAGGCTAAGGCTGGGAAATACAATAGTCTTCAGCAAAGGAACACGGGAAAGAATCGCCTCCGAAGCCGTGGCTACCTTGTCAAAAGGCACATATGGGATAAGGAGGACGCGGAACGTTAAGCCGCAGGTCTGCCAGGCCCCTTCGCGAAGTTCACCAACCACTTGGAGCATGACTTCATCACGGCCCGCTACATGTGGGACAAGAAAAAGAAGGTTTTTTACACGGACGAGATCACAAGGAGATTGATTAGATTACTGGTAATTATTATTTTACCACCTTACATTTAGCTCCTGATCAAGTCGACTACACATTCATAAATGGTTCACGTTCCTTCTACAGGAGAAGCAACGCCAGCTTGAAGCCGAAAGCCCTACTTCGCCCATGAGGCCCAAGTGGGACACCCCTCTCAACTGGGCCTTGAACGAACTTAAGGGACTTCCTTTGGGCCATCGGTCGTAATATGGACGTGTGCACATTGTCAGAAATGGCAGCACGTGGAAGGTGTTTTACAACGAGGCCCCGGAGGCCAAGAAGCAGAAAAGGAAGTTTAGTCCGGCGGACATCGACGAGAAGGTGAAGCTTGCGGTCGAGAAAAAAGAAGTTGAGGACGCGCAAAAAGTAGCCGAGGAGAAACATGATTTGGTAAAACAGGCAGTAGATGCTACTAACTTGGTCCAGGCTATCATCAACTGGACGAAGGAAAATCCAGATAGGCTGGTACATGATTTCCCCATGCCCAGTTTGGTTGGGAGTAACTCTGTGAACAACGGCACCGCACCATCATCTGCTCACGCAACCGGGCCTGCTCTCGTACCAGCACCCGCACCCGCACCCTCTCATAGCAGCCCGTCCTCAGTCTCTGGCGCGCTAGGTGGGCCTTCGTCTTTGGCTGAGCTCGACGCCCTCACGGTAATTACATGTCGCGCCGACATATATATCTAGAATATTCCATTTCCATTGCCTTTCGGATGTTTTATGACGCAGACATGTGTTTGCAAGCCGACGAAACCCTCTGCACCATACTCTACTTGATCAAAGGCCGGAAAGTGGACGTGGGAAAGGGGGTGATAACTGCTACCTCTTAATTGCGTTGGTTTTTCCCTTTAAGAGGAAATGGTGATGCAGCAAATTAGCGTAAGTATTTCCCTTAGTTGTGAGAACCAAGGTATCAATCCAGTAGGAGACAACACACAACTCACCTAGTACCTGCCCAAACAATCAGAACCTTGCAACCAACATGATAAAGGTGTTGTGAGTCCCTTCACGGTCACTCACAAAAGTGAGATCTAATAAAGATAGTAAAGTAAATATTTTTGGTATTTTTGTTGTATGGATTGGAAAGTAAAGATTGCAACATAGTAAACAAGATGCCATAAAATAGAAAAGAGATATAATATAATAGGGAAGAGACCCGGGGGCCATAGGTTTCACTAGTGGCTTCTCTCAAGATTGCATGTATTACGGTGGGTGAACAAATTACTGCCGAGCAATTGATAGAAAAGAGCATAATTATGAAGATATCTAAGGCAATGATCATGAATATAGGCATCACGTCTGTGTCAAGTAGACCGAAACGATTCTGCATCTACTGCTATTACTCCACACATCGACCGCTATCCAGCATCCATCTAGAGTATTAAGTTCATAAGAACGGAGTATTAAGTTCATAAGAATGTTTGTGTCAAGTAGACCGAAACGATTCTGCATCTACTACTATTACTCCACACATCGACCGCTATCCAGCATCCATCTAAAGTATTAAGTTCATAACAACGGAGTAACATATTAAGCAATATGACAAAATCAAGCAATATGGTATAACCCCCATCTTTTTATCCTCGATGGCAACAATACAATACGTGCCTTGCTGCCCATACTGTCACTGGGAAAGGACACCACAAGATTGAACCCAAAGCTAAGCACTTCTCCCATTGCATGGAAGATCAATCTAGTAGGCCAAACCAAACTGATAATTCGAAGAGACTTGCAAAGATATCAAATCATGCATATAAGAGTTCAGAGAAGAAGAAAATAATATTCATAGATAATCTTGTTCATAAATCCACAATTCATCGGATCTCGGCAAACACACCGCAAAACAGTATTACATCAAATAGATCTCCAAGAACATCGAGGAGAACTTTGTATTGATAATCAAAGAGAGACAAGAAGCCATCTAGCTAAAAACTATGGACCCAAAGGTCCGTGGTAAACTACTCACGGTTCATTGGAGAGGCAATGGTGTTGATGTAGAAGCCCTCCGTGATTGATTCCCCCTCTGGCAGATCGCCGAAAAAGGCCCCCAGATGGGATCTCACGGGTACAGAAGGTTGAGGCGGTGGAAAAGTGGTTTTGTGGCTCTCCCTAATGTTTCTAGGGTATAAGAGTATATATAGGCGAAGAAGTACGTCGGTGGAGCTGCAAGGGGCCCATGAGGGTGGGTGGCACGCCTACCCCCCTGGGCGCGACCTCCTGCCTCGTGGCCTCCTCGCGGCGATCTTGACTTCAACTCCAAGTCTTCTGGATTGCTTCCGGTCCAAGAAAGATCATCGCGAAGGTTTCATTCCGTTTGGACTCCATTTGGTATTCTTTTTCTGCAAAACTTTAAAATAGGCAAAAAAACAGAAACTGGCACTGGGCCTCCGGTTAATAGGTTAGTCCCAATAATAATATAAAAGAGCATATTAAAGCCCATTAAACATCCATAAAAAATTATATAATAGCATGGAACAATCAAAAATTAGAGATACATTGGAGACGTATCAATAAAGAAGCCCTTGCAACTCACGTTGCACAACCAGCCGATGCCCGCTTGGCACTTCAGGGTTAACTTGTCCAGTGTGAAATCGGGGCACGAGGATTTGCCTCCTCCATTATGGCTTGGGGGAGAGGACGACGAGACCCCGCTGTGGATTGGAAGCTGCAAGGGTTGGGTGCTGCTATGGCCGAATAAACTTCTTCGTCTGGAGCCGGCCGAGAGCACACCAATAACCACATATCAACAAGCATGTATGGAGACCACCATTCCGCCTACGCAATTACCAGCTCATGTAGTGCCATTGAGAGCGGTGGATGACGTGATGAAGGGGGTCCAATAGTGGCTGATGTAATCGGCCCCGTAGAACAAAGAATGGATGATGAGATGGAGGAGATGTAGGACCCAATGCGTTTCCTCAATACAGGCGCCTATGAAGTTCACATAGATATGATGAGTATGCCATATGACGAATCGGGATATCAGCATGCTGATGAGGATATGGATGATTTGCTCGGGCAGGAACGTCCTAGCAGGGATTGCAAGAAGTCTCTCTTCATGAAATCCTCATAGTACACACCTGAAGATGCTGCCTCAACACAAGCTCAACTAGCCGGGAGTCATATAGTGCTTAGCCCGGCAACACTGGGGCAGGGGTTAAGGAAGGGTCTGGAAGGTGTGCCCAAGAAAAAGGAGAGGAAGAGATGGGCGAAGATAGGCTCAGCTGCCTGTAAATAAGCCAGAGCACATAGCACCCAGACGGTGCACTCTGAAGAGGTACCCGTAAAAGGTGTGGCCATGTTCCATGTCACGGGCGAGCTGATGCTACCGCGGAAACCGCTGGAGGAACTATTAGGGGATCTCAGGAGACTGCATGACCATGTGTTGTCGACTGAGAAAAGCCTACTAGCCTCGAAGGATCCAGGATATCCGACATACGCATCTCGTGTGCCTGAGGGGAAGTGCTACGTTGACACATGGCCCGGGGAGGTGTTCTTCCTGCGGTTTGACCATATCTTCGAGATATTTCTGGCAAGGCGGCTCAATTTTACAATCGTCCGCCTTTCTGCGCTACATATGAGCTCCATCATGAAGAGAGAAGAATTCTCGCAAATCTGTGTGGCCAATCTGTACTACATGCACGAGTCTTTCTTGAGTCTCGGTGACTCTAAGCGTGAAACTGCTAGGGAGTACCTCCAAAAGTTCATGGTACAAAATAAGGACCAGGAAATTGTCCTCCTGCCTTATCATCCAAAGTAAGTCATTTCCGGACAACCCTTTCGTACATTTCAATCATTCCTTCTCGCTCGTATGGAAAAAAATTGAGGTGTCTTTTTCCCCGTAGCAAGGGTATGCCGTCCTTATCGTTCTTTACCCGCGAGTCTCCCATGCCATGTATTTGGACCCTGCCGGGGAACTACGAGAAGAAGGACTACACCCACATAATGAATATTCTAGATGATGCTTTCCAAGGCTTCAGCTTTAGGGGTGGCCACGTGCAGATCAAGAAACAAAGGAACAAGAATACGGGTTTCGTGCATAAAACTAACTTCTGCTGCATCCATGTCCCAAAACCAAGCAAGAAAGATGGATTCTACATCCTCCATCTCATGATTGAGCTCAGCACGGATCACCAAAAGCTTCGCATCACAAACAGAAATGATGATCATATCCACAAGTGGGTAGAATCTCATGGAGAAGCGGATTATAAACTTAGAGATGACTTTTTTCGCATCCAAAGGGACATTGCGATGAACATCATGAAAGAAGTCACTGATGAGAAAGGGATGTTCCACCACGGCCCTATATCGCGAGTTGGTGTCCGAACTCGCATAGGCATGCAACGTCATGACCTCACGCCGTTTAAGAAGCTAGGGTCCATACTTGATGAAATGGAAGGATGGAACTTCTAGTGATTTAAGATGCCGATGATGATGATATGTGTCGGTTGAACTTGTATACTTTTTTGTAGCGATGAAACTTTGTGATGTCCACGGTCCCTGCTGAACTTGCGTAACGCTACTTTGTTAGTTTGGGTACGATGACCTGCGTACCTCTAGTTAATTAGGTTGCGTATTGTATGTAGCATCCAGTTGCTAACCCTTTCTTTTTCGTGTTGCTCTAGTATATTTTGTTGCATATGATTGTACATTCTCTTGATGAAGATGCATCTCTAACAGGTACCTAGATTCTTGATGGCGAGGTGGTAGTGCTATGTCGTGTATGAAGGGAAGGTTCAGGGGGGTGTACAACGAGTGGCCTGAGTGTTAGGCGCAAGTGAATGGGGTCTCGGGCGCCAGCAATAAAGGCTTCAAAAGAAGACAAGAAGTAGAAGCTAGTTACTTGAGGTTCACGCTAGCGAGCGAGAGGACTCGTAACCGCCGCCTCATGTACTGCATAGTTCCGCTCTCATTCATAGTGATAGCTCTTCTCGCGTATATCATTGTTTAGATGGATGGTGACGTAATTGCAAGTATTCGAGACTTGTATCGCTATTTTCGAAATGATGACGAGAGACCACTTCCTATTGGATGTGGATTATGATGATGACCATCTTGTATCCCTATGTATATGCTATCATTACATTTGTATGTGTATGATATGCTATAGATTATTGTACAAAGCCCAAAACAAAATTTAGGAGCACAAAATGTGGAGTAGAATTTTTTTAAACTAATAAAAGTATCGCGGAGTATGGCATTAGTAGCAGCGAGCTCTTAGTCGTAGCACTCTTCTCATCAGGGCGCTCCAGCTATTATCAGGAGGGCCTATTTCAGACAAACGCTGCTGCTATCCATAGTTAACTGTAGCGCTGGTCAGACCACGGTACTGATAAGCATTAGTTGTAGCATCGTATCAGTAGCGCGGCCACCCGTGCTACTGCTAGGCTTTTCCATAGTAGTGTACTTTTGACTTAACCACGCGCGTTTCTTCTTCACCACGGCCACTTCCTCCAAATCCAAAGCGCGCGTCTGCTATCGCCGCCGTCGTCACCCAGCCGCCGCGTGCTCTCTCGTCGCCCTCCGCACGCCATCGACGCTGCCCCCGACCCCGACCTCAACCCCGACCTCGACGCCCCCCTACATCGCCGCCCTCTGCCGTGCGCCCGCCACTCCGACCACGACCTGGTCCCCGATCTCGACGCCGCGTGCCGCTCTCCCTAACTCCGCTAGTGCCCGAGGTAAGCACGCCCTCCTCCTCCTGCTCCCCTACCTTTCCCTAGCTAGGGTTCTTAGGGTTAAATTTTAGAGTTCATCTAATTAGTTGGGGTTCCTCAAATTAGATGCTAATTAGGGCAGCAGTTGTTAAATAGAATTAGTTTTAGAGTTAACCAAATTAGTTAGGGTTAAATTTTAGAGTTCACCAAATTAGTTAGGGTTAAATTTTACAGTTCATCAAATTAGTTAGGGTTCATCAAATTCTAGAGTTCATCAAATTAGCTAGGGTTAAATTTTAGAGTTCATCTAACTAGTTTTTTTACTGTTTTTTAGTAAGTGTTTAATAGAATTAGTAAGAAAAATAATAGAACTAGTTGAACTAGTTTGTTTTTAGTAAGAACTAGTTAATTTTATTTATAGTAAGTGCTTAATCGAACTAGTTGAATTAATACAACTATTTTATTTTTAGTATGAAAATTAATAGAACTAGTTTACTTTTTTAGTTAAAGCAATTATTACCGCATCGACGTGGACGATGCCTATCCCGCATCCTCATCGTCGACTAGGCAGAGGAGGCCTGCTTGATCAGAGGGGCCATGTCCGGACTGGGCTCCACCGGCCTGGTACTGAGATGTGCTACTGATGTCTACTACACAACCTTCTTCTTGTAGACGTTGTTGGCCCTGCAAGTGCACAGGTTTGTAGGACAGTAGCAAATTTCCCTCAAGTGGATGACCTAAGGTTTATCAATCCATAGGAGGCGTAGGATGAAGATAGTCTCTCTCAAACAACCCTGCAACCAAATAACAAAGAGTCTCTTGTGTCCCCAACACACCCAATACAATGGTAAATTGTATAGGTGCACTAGTTCGGCGAAGAGATGGTGATACAAGTGCAAAATAGATAGTAGATAAAGGTTTTTGTAATCTGAAATTATAAAAACAGCAAGGTAACAAGCGATGAAAGTGACCGTAAACGGTATTGCAATGATAGGAAACAAGGCCTAGGGTTCATACTTTCACTAGTGCAAGTTCTCTCAACAATAATAACATAGATAGATCATATAACAAGCCCTCAACATGCAACAAAGAGTCACTCCAAAGCCACTAATAGCGGAGAACAAACGTAGAGATTATGGTAGGGTACGAAACCACCTCAAAGTTATCCTTTCTGTTCTATCTATTCAAGAGTTTGTTGTAAAATAACATGAAGCTATTCTTTCCGCTCAATCCATCATAGAGTGCATACTAGAATAACACCTTAAGACACAAAT
The DNA here is from genome assembly GCF_018294505.1 of Triticum aestivum. Lineage (NCBI taxonomy): Eukaryota > Viridiplantae > Streptophyta > Magnoliopsida > Poales > Poaceae > Triticum > Triticum aestivum. The sequence continues at coordinate 712,937,384 of NC_057803.1, forward strand.
CAACCAAACCCTAATGTCACCTAGATACTCCATTGTCACCTCAAGTATCCGTGGGCATGATTATACGATATGCATCACACAATCTCAGATTCATCCAACCAACACAAAGTACTTCAAAGAGTGCCCAAAGTTTCTACCGGAGAGTGCACATGTGCCAACCCCTATGCATAGGTTCATGGGCGGAACCCGCAAGTTGGTCACCAAAACATACATCAAGAGGCACATGATATATATCCCATTGTCACCACAGATAACCACGGCAAGACATACATCAAGTGTTCTCATAAAAGACTCACTCCGATAAGATAACTTCAAAGGGGAAACTCAATTCATCACAAGAGAGTAGAGGGGCATAAACATCATAAGATCCAACTACAATAGCAAAGCTCGGGATACATCAAAATTGTGCCATAGAGGGAACACGAGAGAGAACACGAGAGAGAGAGAGAGAGAGAGAGAGAGAGAGAGATCAAACACATAGCTACTGGTACATACCCTCAGCCTCGAGGGTGAAATACTCCCTCCTCGTCATGGATAGCGCCGGGATGATGAAGATGGCCACCGGTGATGGGATCCCCCCTCCGGCAGGGTGCCGGGAAGGGCTCCCGAGAGGTTTTTGGTGGCTACAGAGGCTTGCGGCGGCGGAACTCACGATCTATCTCCTGTTCTGGAAGTTTTAGGGTATGCAGGTATATATGGGTGCAAGGGGTACGTCGGTGGACCTCCGGGGTGCTCACGAGGCAGGGGGGGCGCCCTAGGGGGGTGGGCGCGCCCTCCACCCTTCCTGGGCAGCCCGGGACTCCCCTGACGTGCACTCCAAGTCTATCAGGTTGCTTTCCTTCCAAAATAACTTCTCCAGTTGATTTCGTTCCGTTTTGACTCCGTCTGATATTCCTTTTCCTCGAAACACTGAAATAGGCATAAAATATCAAATCTGGGTTGGGCTTCCGGTTAATAGGTTAGTCCTAAAAATAATATAAAAGTGGAAAATAAAGCCCAATATTGCCTAAAACAGTAGATAAAGTAGCATGGAGCAATCCAAAATTATAGATATGTTGGAGACGTATCAAGCATCCCCAAGCTTATTTCCTGCTCGTCCTCGAGTAGGTAAATGATAAAAAGAGAATTTTTGATGCGGAGTGATACTTTGGCATAATTTCAATGTAAATCTTCTTAATTGTGGCATGAATATTCAGATCCGAAAGATTCAAGACAAAATTTCATATTGACATAAAAATAATAATACTTCAAGCATACTAACTAAGCAATTATGTCTTCTCAAAATAACATGACCAAAGAAAGTTATCCCTACAAAATCATATGGTCTGGATATTGATCTATCTTCATCACACAAAGTATTTAATCATGCACAACCCGGATGACAAGCCAAGCAATTGTTTGTTACTTTAATAATCTCAAACTCTTTCAACTTTCACGCAATACATGAGCGTGAGCCATGGATATAGCACTATATGTGGAATAGAATGGGGGTTGTGGAGAAGACAAAAAGAGGTAAGATAGTCTCACATGAACTAGGCGTATCAACGGGCTTTGGAGATGCCCATCAATAGATATCAATGTGAGTGAGTAGGGATTGCCACGCAATGGATGCACTAGAGCTATAAGTATATGAAAGCTCAGCAAAAGGAACTAAGTGGGTGTGCATCCAACTCACGTGCTCACAAAGACCTAGGGCATTTGAGGAAGCCCATCATTGAAATATACAAGCCAAGTTCTATAATTAAAATTTCCCACTAGTATATGAAAGTGATATCATAGGAGACTCTCTATCGTGAAGATCATGGTGCTACTTTGAAGCACAAGTGTGGTAAAAGGATAGTAACATTGTCCCTTCTCTCTTTTTCTCTCATTTTTTTTTCTTTGGGCCTTTTCTCTTTTTTTATGGCCTCTTTTTTTTCGTCCGGAGTCTCATCCCGACTTATGGGGGAATCATAGTCTCCATCATCCTTTCCTCACTGGGACAATGCTCTAATAATGATGATCATCACACTTTTATTTTTCTTACAACTAAAAAATTACAACTCGATACTTAGAACAAAATATGACTCTAGATGAATGCCTCCGGGGGTGTACCGGGATATGGAATGAATCAAGAGCGACATGTATGAAAATTATGAAGGTGGCCTTGCCACAAATACAATGTCAACTACATGTTCATGCAAAAAGCAATATGAAAAAAGTAATGTGTGTCATATGAACGGAACGGTGGAAAGTTGCATGGAAATATATCTCGGAATGGCTATGGAAATGCCATAAAAGGTAGGTATGGTGGCTGTTTTGAGGAAGGTGTATGGTGGGTGTATGGTACCGGTGAAAGTTGCGCGACACAAGAGAGGCTAGCAATAATGGAAGGGTGAAAGGGTGCGTATAATCCATGGACTCAACATTAATCAAAAGAACTCATGCACTTGTTGCAAAAATTTAGAAGTCATCGAAAACCAAAGCACTATGCGCATGCTCCTAGGGGGATAGATTGGTAGGAAAAGACCATCGCTCGTCCCCGACCGCCACTCATAAGGAAGACAATCAATAAATAAAATTGTGCTCCAACTTCATCACAAAGCGGTTCACCATACGTGCATGCTACGGGAATCACAAACTTCAACACAAGCATTCTTTAAATTCATAATCACCCAACTAGCATCACTTTGATATTATCACGTCCATATCTCAAAACAATTATCAAGCATCAAACTTATCTTAGTATTCAACGTACTCAAAAGAAAGTTTCACATATCTTGAGTACCAAGTATATTAATGTTAAGTAAATTACCTTGCTATTAATGACTCTCAAAATAATCTAAGTGAAGCATGAAAGATCAATAGTTTCTTTAAAACAAATCCACCACCATGCTCTAAAAGATATAAGTGAAGTACTAGAGCAAACGACAAACTACTCAAAAGATATAAGTGAAGCACATAGAGTATTCTAGCAAATTCCAATTGGTGTATGGCTCTCTCTCATTTAAGAATTTCAGATCCTGGTATTCTATTCAAGCAGCAAGGAAAACAAAATAAAATGACATTGCAAGGATAGCACAACTCATGTGAAGAAGCAAAAACTTAGGTTCGACCGATACTAACCGATGATTGCCGAAGAAGAAAGGTGGGATGCCTACCGGGGCATTGTTGGGGAACGTAGTAATTTCAAAAATTTCCTACGCACACGCAAGATCATGGTGATGCAGAGCAACGAGAGGGAAGAGTGTTGTCTACATACCCTTGTAGACCGTAAGCGGAAGCGTTAGCACAACGCGGTTGATGTAGTCGTACGTCTTCACGGCCCGACCAATCAAGCACCGAAACTACGGCACCTCCGAGTTCTAGCACACGTTCGGCTCGATGACGTCCCTCGGACTCCGATCCAGCCGAGTGTCGAGGGAGAGTTCCGTCAGCACGACGGCGTGGTGACGGTCTTGATGTTCTACCGTCGCAAGGCTTCGCCTAAGCGCCGCTACGATATTATCGAGGTGGACTATGGTGGAGGGGGGCACCGCACACGGCTAAGAGATCCAAGGGATCAATTGTTGTTGTGCCTAGAGGTGCCCCCTGCCCCCGTATATAAAGGAGCAAGGGGGAGGGGGCAGCCGGCCTAGGAGGGGGCGCGCCAAGGGGAGTCCTACTCCCACCGGGAGTAGGACTCCCTCCTTCCTTGTTGGAGTAGGAGAAGGGGAAAGAGGGGGAGAGGAAGAAGGAAAAGGGGGCTGCGCCCCTTGTCCAATTCGGACTAGAGGGGGGGGCGCAGGCCTCCTTCCTTTTGGCCTCTCTCCTCTATTCCCATATGGCCCAATAAGACCCATATACTCCCCGGCGAATTCCCGTAACTCTCCGATACTCCGAAAAATACCCGAATCACTTGGAACCTTCCCGAACTCCTAATATAGTCGTCCAATATATCGATCTTTACGTCTCAACCATTTCGAGACTCCTCGTCATATCCCCGATCTCATCCGGGACTCCGAACTCCTTAGGTACATCAAAACTCATAAACTAGTAATATAACTGTCATCGAAACCTTAAGCGTGCGGACCCTACGGGTTCGAGAACAATGTGGACATGACTGAAACACGTTTCCGGTCAATAACCAATAGCGGAACCTGGATGCTCATATTGGCTCCCACATATTCTACGAAGATCTTTATCGGTCAGACCGCATAACAACATATGTTGTTCCCTTTGTCATTGGTATGTTACTTGCCTGAGATTCGATCGTCGGTATCTCAATACCTAGTTCAATCTCGTTACCGGCAAGTCTCTTTACTCGTTCCTAAATACATCATCCCGCAACTAACTCATTAGTTGCAATGCTTGCAAGGCTTAAGTGATGTGTATTATCGAGAGGGCCCAGAGATACCTCTCCGACAATCGGAGTGACAAATCCTAATCTCGAAATACGTCAACCCAACATGTACCTTCGGAGACACCTGTAGAGCACCTTTATAATCACTCAGTTACGTTGTGACGTTTGGTAGCACACAAAGTGTTCCTCCGGTAAACGGGAGTTGCATAATCTCATAGTCATAGGAACATGTATAAGTCATGAAGAAAGCAACAGCAACATACTAAACGATCAAGTGCTAAGCTGACGGAATGGGTCAAGTCAATCACATCATTCTCCTAATGATGTGATCCCGTTAATCAAATGACAACTCTTTTGTCCATGGCTAGGAAACATAACCATCTTTGATTAATGAGCTAGTCAAGTAGAGGCATACTAGTGACACTCAGTTTGTCTATGTATTCACACATGTATCATGTTTCCGGTTGATACAATTCTAGCATGAATAATAAACATTTATCATGAAATAAGGAAATAAATAATAACTTTATTGTTGCCTCTAGGGCACATTTCCTCCAGTCTCCCACTTGCACTAGAGTCAATAATCTAGTCCACATCACCATGTGATTCAACACCAATATTCACATCTATATGTGATTAATACCCATAGTTCACATCGTCATGTGATCAACACCCAAAGGGTTTACTATCTAGAGTCAATAATCTAGTTCACATCGCTATGTGATTAACACCCAAAGAGTACTAAGGTATGATCATGTTTTGCTTGTGAGAGAACTTTAGTCAACGGGTCTGTCACATTCAGAGTCGTATGTATTTTGCAAATATTCTATGTCTACAATGCTTTGCACGGAGCTACTCTAGCTAATTGCTCCCACTTCCAATATGTAGCCAGATTGAGACTTAGAGTCATCTGGATCGGTGTAAAAGCTTGCATCAATGTAATTCTTTACGACGAACTCTTTTATCACCTCCATAATCGAGAAACATATCCTTAGTCTACTTAGGATAATTTTGACCAATGTCCAGTGATCTACTCCTAGATCACTATTGTACTCCCTTGCCAAACCAGGACAAAGTATACAATAGGTCTGGTCCATAGCATGGCATACTTTTATAGAACCTATGACTGATGCATAGGGAATGACTTTCATTCTCTTTCTATTTTCTGCCGTGGTCGGGATTTGAGTCTTACTCAATTTCATACCTTTGCAACACTCGCAAGAACTCGTTCTTTGACTGTTCCATTTTGAACTACTTCAAAATCTTGTCAAGGTATGTACTCAATGAAAATCTTATCAAGCGTCTTGATCTATCTCAATAGTCTTGATGCTCAATATGTAAGTAGTTTTACTGAGGTCTTTCTTTGAAAAACTCCTTTCAAACATTCCTTTTATGCTTTCCATAAAATTCTACATCATTTCCGATCAATAATATGTCATTCACATATACTTACCAGAAAGGCAGTAGTGCTCCCACTCACTTTCTTGTAAATACAGGCCTTTCCTAAAGTCTGTATAAAACCACATGATTTGATCAATTCATCAAAGCATATATTCCAACTCCGAGATGCTTGCAGTAGTCCATTGATGGATCGCTGGAGCTTGCACATTTTGTTAGCACCTTTAGGATTGACAAAACCTTCTGGTTGTATCATATACAACACTTCTTTAAGAAATCCATTAAGGAATGCAGTTTTGACACCCATTGACAGATTTCATAAAATGTGGCAATTGCTAACATGATTCGGACAGACTTAAGCATCGATATGAGTGAGAAAATCTCATCGTATTCAACACCTTGAACTTGTTGAAAAACCTTTTGCAACAAGTCGAGCTTTGTAGATAGTAACACTACTATCAGTGTTCGTCTTCCTCTTGAAGATCCATTTATTTAACTTGACTTGTTGATCATCGAGCAGGTCAACCAAGGTCCACACTTTGTTCTTATATATATGGATCCTATCTCAGATTTTATGGCCTCAAGCCATTTCGCGGAATCTGGGCTCATCATCTCTTCCTCATAGTTCGTAGGTTCATCATGGTCTAGTAACATGAATTCTAGAACAGGGTTACCTTACCACTTTGGTGCGGATCTTATTCTGGAAGACCTACGAGGTTCGGTAGTAACTTGATCTTAAGCTCCATGATCATCATCATTAACTTCCTCACTAATTGGTGTAGGAATCACAGGAACTGATTTCTATGATGAACTACTTTCCAATTCGGGAGAAGGTACAATTACCTTATCAAGCTCTAATTTCCTCCCACTCACTTCTTTCGAGAGAAAACTCCTTCTCTAGAAAGGATCCATCTTAGCAATGAATATCTTGCTTTTGGATCAGTGATAGAAGGTGTACCCAATAGTTTCCTTTGGTTATTCTATGAAGATGCACTTCTCCGATTTAGGTTCGAGCTTATCAGGTTGAAACTTTTTCACATAAGCATTGCAGCCCCAGACTTTAACAAACGACAACTTTGGTTTCTTGCCAAACCACAGTTCATAAGCCGTTGTCTCAATGGATTTTGATGCCGCCCTATTTAAAGTGAATGCTGCTGTCTCTAATGCATAACCCCAAAACGATAGTGGTAAATCGGTAAGATACATCATAGATCGCACCATATCCAATAAAGTGCGGTTACAACGTTCGGACACACCATAATGCTGTGGTGTTCCAGGTGGCATGAACTGTGAAACTATTCCACATTGTTTTATATGAAGGCCAAACTCGTAACTCAAATATTCTCCTTTACGATCAGATCGTAGAAACTTGATTTTCTTGTTACGATGATTCTCCACTTCACTCCGAATTTTTTTGAACTTTTCAAATGTTTCAGACTTATGTTTTATTAAGTAGATATACTCACATCTGCTCAAATTATCTTGTGAGGATCAGAAAATAACGATACTCGCCACGAGCATCAACACTCATTGGATCGCATACATCGGTATGTATTATTTCCAATAAGTCAGTAGCTCGTTCCATTGTTCCGAAGAACGGAGTTTTAGTCATCTTGCCCAAAAGGCACGGTTCGCAAGCAGCAAATGATTCATAATCAAGTGATTCCGAAAATCCATCTTTATAGAGTTTCTTCATGTGCTTTACACCGATATGACCCAAACGGTAGTGCCACAAATAAGTTGCACTATCATTATTAATTTTGCATCTTTTGGCATCAATATCATGAATATGTGTATCACTATGATCGAGATCCAACAAACTATTTTCATTGGGTGCATGACCATTGAAGGTTTTATTCATGTACATAGAACAACAATTATTCTCTGACTTTAAATGAATAACCGTATTGCAATAAACATGATCAAATCATATTCATGCTCAATGCAAACGCCAAATAACATTTATTTAGGTTTAACACTAATCCCGAAAGTATAGGGAGTGTGCGATGATGATCATATCTATCTTGGAACCACTTCCAACACACATCATCACTTCACCCTTAACTAGTCTATGTTTATTCTGTAACTCCTATTTCAAGTTACTAATTTTTAGCAACCGAACAAGTATCAAATACTCAGGGGCTACTATAAACACCAGTAAGGTACACATCAATAACCTGTATATCAAATATACCCTTGTTCACTTTGCCATCCTTCTTATCCACCAAATATTCATGGCATTTCGCTTCCAGTGACCATTTCCTTTGCAGTATAATCACTCAGTTTCAGGCTTTGGTCCAGCTTTGGGCTTCTTCACGGGAGTGGCAACTTGCTTGCCATTCTGCTTGAAGTTCCCTTTCTTTCCCTTCGTCTTTTTGTTGAAACTAGTGATCTTGTCAATCATCAACACTTGATGCTCTTTTATTGATTTCTACTTTCGTCGATTTCAGCATCACAAAGAGCTCGGGAATCATTTTCGTCATCCCTTGCATTATAGTTCATCACGAAGTTCCAGTAACTTGGTGATGGTGACTAGAGAACTCTGCCAATCACTACCTTATCTGGAAGATTAACTCCCACTTGATTCAAGCGATTGTTAGTACTCAGACAATCTAAGCACTTGCTCACTAGTTGAGCAATTCTCCTCCATCTTTTTAGCTATAGAACTTGTTGGAGACTTCATATCTCTTAACTCGGGTATTTGCTTGAAATATTAACTTCAACTCCTGGAACATCTCATATGGTCCATCATGTTCAAAAACGTCTTTGAAGTCCCGATTCTAAGCTGTTAAGCATGGTGCACTAAACTATCAAGTAGTCATCACATTGAGCTAGCCAAACGTTCATAACGTCTGCATCTGCTCCTGCAATAGGTTTGTCACCTAGCGGTGCATCAAGGACATAATTTTTCTATACAGCAACGAGGATAATCCTCAGATCACGGATTGAATCTGCATCATTGCTACTAACATCTTTCAACTTAGTTTTCTCTAGGAACACATATAAAACATAGGGAAGCAACAACGCGAGGTATTGATCTACAACATAATTTGCAAAATACTACCAGGACTAAGTTCATGATAAATTAAAGTTCAATTAATCATATTACTTAAGAACTCCCACTTAGATAGACATCCCTCTAAACTTCTAAGTGATCACGTGATCCAAATCAACTAAACCATGTCCGATCATCACGTCAGATGGAGTAGTTTCAATGGTGAACATCACTATGTTGATCATATCTACTATATGATTCACGCTCGACCTTTCGAGGCCATATCTGTTATATGCTAGGCTCGTTAAGTTTAACCTGAGTATTCCGCGTGTGCAACTGTTTTGCACCCGTTGTATTTGAACGTAGAGCCTATCACACCCGATCATCACGTGGTGTCTCAGCACGAAGAACTTTCGCAACGGCGCATACTCAGGGAGAACACTTCTTGATAATTAGTGAGAGATCATCTAAAAATGCTACCACCGAACTAAGCAAAATAAGATGTATAATAGATAAACATCATATGCAATCAAAATATGTGACATGATATGGCCATGATCATCTTGCGCCTTTGATCTCCATCTCCAAAGTATTGTCATGATCTCTATCGTTACCGGCACGACACCATGATCTTCATCATCTTGATCTATATCAATGTGTCGTCACATGGTCATATCGCCAACTATTGCTCTTGCAACTATTGCTATCGTATAGCGATAAAGTAAAGCAATTATTTGGCACTTGCCTCTTATGCAAAAAAGAGACAACCATAGGGCTTCTGCCAGTTGCCGGTAACTTCAACAAAACATGATCATCTCAACTCATACAACAACTTATATCTCATCACGTCTTGACCATATCACATCACAACATGCCCTGCAAAAACAAGTTAGACGTCCTCTACTTTGTTGTTGCAAGTTTTACGTGGCTGCTATGGGCTGAGCAATAACCGTTCTTACCTACGCATCAAAATCACAATGATAGTTCGTCAAGTTAGTGTTGTTTTAACCTTCTCAAGGACCGGGCGTAGCCACACTCGGTTCAACTAAAGTTAGAGAAACTGACACCCGCCAGCCACCTATGTGCAAAGCACGTCGGTAGAACCAGTCTCGCGTAAGCGTACGCGTAATGTCGATCTGGGCCGCTTCATCCAATAATACAGCCGAACCAAAGTATGACATGCTGGTAAGCAGTATGACTTATATCGCCCACAACTCACTTGTGTTCTACTCGTGCATATAACATCTACGCATAAAACTTGGCTCTGATACCACTGTTGGGGAACGTAGTAATTTCAAAAACTTCCTACGCACACGCAAGATTATGGTGATGCATAGCAACGAGAGGGAAGAGTGTTGTCTACATACCCTTGTAGACCGTAAGCGGAAGCGTTAGCACAACACGGTTGATGTAGTCGTACGTCTTCACGGCCCGACCGATCAAGCACCGAAACTACGACACCTCCGAGTTCTAGCACACGTTCAGCTCGATGACGTCCCTGGGACTCCGATCCAGCCGAGTGTCGAGGGAGAGTTCCGTCAGCACGATGGCATGGTGACGATCTTGATGTTCTACCGTCGCATGGCTTCGCCTAAGCACCGCTATGATATTATCGAGGTGGACTATGATGGAGGGGGGCACCGCACACGGCTAAGAGATCCAAGGGATCAATTGTTGTTGTCCCTAGAGGTGTCCCCCTGCCCCCGTATATAAAGGAGCAAGGGGGAGGGGGCAGCCGGCCTAGGAGGGGGCGCGCCAAGGGGAGTCCTACTCCCACCGGGAGTAGGACTCCCTCCTTCCTTGTTGGAGTAGGAGAAGGGGAAAGAGGGGGAGAGGAAGAAGGAAAAGGGGGCTGCGCCCCTTGTCCAATTCGGACCAGAGGGTGGTGCAGGCCTCCTTCCTTTTGGCCTCTCTCCTCTATTCCCGTATGGCCCAATAAGGCCCATATTCTCCCCGGCGAATTCCCGTAACTCTCCGGTACTCCGAAAAATACCCAAATCACTTGGAACATTTCCGAACTCCGAATATAGTCGTCCAATATATCGATCTTTACGTCTCAACCATTTCGAGACTCCTCGTCATGTCCCCTATCTCATCCGGGACTCTGAACTCCTTCGGTACATCAAAACTCATAAACTCATAATATAACTGTCATCGAAACCTTAAGCATGCGGACCCTACGGGTTCGAGAACAATGTAGACATGACCGAAACACGTTTCCGGTCAATAACCAATAGCGGAACCTGGATGCTCATATTGGCTCCCACATATTCTACGAAGATCTTTATCGGTCAGACCGCATAACAACATACGTTGTTCCCTTTGTCATCGGTATGTTACTTACCCGAGATTCGATCGTCGGTATCTCAATACCTAGTTCAATCTCGTTACCGGCAAGTCTCTTTACTCGTTTCGAAATACATTATCCCGCAACTAACTCATTAGTTGCAATGCTTGCAAGGCTTAAGTGATGTGTATTATCGAGAGGGCCCAGAGATACCTCTCCGACAATTGGAGTGACAAATCCTAATCTCGAAATACGTCAACCCAACATGTACCTTCGAAGACATCTGTAGAGACACAAAGTGTTCCTCCGGTAAATGGGAGTTGCATAATCTCATAGTCATAGGAAAATGTATAAGTCATGAAGAAAGCAACAGCAACATACTAAACGATCAAGTGCTAAGCTAACGGAATGGATCAAGTCAATCACATCATTCTCCTAATGATGTGATCCCGTTAATCAAATGACAACTCTTTTGTCCATGGCTAGGAAACATAACCATCTTTGATTGATGAGCTAGTCAAGTAGAGGTATACTAGTGACACTCAGTTTGTCTATGTATTCACACATGTATCATGTTTCCGGTTGATACAATTCTAACATGAATAATAAACATTTATCATGAAATAAGGAAATAAATAATAACTTTATTATTGCCTCTAGGGCATATTTCCTTCAGGCATCCCCAAGCTTAGATGCTTGAGACTTCTTGAAATATTATCTTGGGGTGCCTTGGGCATCCCCAAGCTTGAACTTTTGTGTCTCCTTAATTCCTCTCATATCATGGTTTCCCTTTTTATCAAAAGCTTCATTCACAACAAACTCAACAAGAACTCGTGAGATAGGTTAGTATAAGCCAATGCAAAACCTTATCATATTCTACTGTAACAAATCACTAAAAAATTATTCAACATTGAATACTAAATGCCTCTGTATATTTAATACTCCTATCCTCAAATAGAATCATTAAACAAGCAAACATATGCAAACAATGCAACCATAACAGCAATCTGCCAAAACAGTACAGTCTGTAAAGAATGCAAGAGTATCAATACTTCCCTGACTCCAAAAATTATGAACTAAAATTCCCACTGTAATAAATTTATCAGCGCTTACTATGCAAAAAGATTCAACATTATACCATTCTCGGACTTTTCTAGGGAATTTTTGCAACAGCGGTAAACTTTCTGTTTTCAAACAGCAACATGTATACTAGCAAAATAAGCATGGCAAAGGCTATCCTTGACTTTTTTATTGAAACTACAGATGCAAAACATTATTCTAACTAACAGCAAGAAAAACTAACAAAATAAAATGACCCTCCATGCAAAAACACATATCATGTGGTGAATAAAAATATAGCTCCAAGTAAAGTTACCGATGAACGAGGACGAAAGAGGGGATGCCATCCGGGGCATCCCCAAGCTTAGTTGCTTGGTTGTCCTTGAATAGTACCTTGGGGTGCCTTGGGCATCCCCAAGATTAGGCTCTTGCCACTCCTCATTCCATAATCCATCAAATCTTTTACCCAAAACTTGAAAACTTCAACCACACAAAACTCAAAACAAAACTCGTAAGCTCCGTTAGTGTAAGAAAATCAATCACCACTTAGGTACTGTAGTGAACTCATTATAAATTCATATTGGTGTAATATCTACTTTATTCTAACATCTCTATGGTTCATACCACTTAATACTAGCCATAGATGCATCAAAATAAGCAAGCAACACAATGAAAACAGAATCTGTCAAAAACAGAACAGTCTGTAGTAATCTGTATCAAACGTATACTTCTGGAACCCCAACAATTCTGAAATAAACTTCTGGACCTGAGAAATTTGTCTATTAATCATCTGAAAAACGAATCAACCAAAAATCACTCTCCAGTAAAAAATGGCAGCTAATCTCGTGAGCGCTAAAGTTTCTGTTTTTCACAGCAAGATCACATAAACTTCACCCAAGTCTTCCCAAAGGTTCTACTTGGCACTTTATTGAAACAAAAGCTATACAACATGATTACTACAGTAGAATAATCATGTGGACACACAAAAACAGTAAGAGTAAATATTGGGTTGTCTCCCAACAAGCGCTTTTCTTTAATGCCTTTTTAGCTAGGCATGATGATGACAATGATGCTCACATAAAAGATAAGAATTGAAACATAACGGGAGCATCATGAAGCATATGACTAGCACATTTAAGTCTAACCCACTTCCTATGCATAGGGATTTTGTGATCAAACAACCTATGGGAACAATAATCAACTAGCATAGGAAGGTAACACAAGCATAGCTTCAAGAATTTGAGCACATAGGGAGGAAACTTGACATTATTGCAATTCCTACAAGCATATGTTCCTCTCTAATAATAATTTTCAGTAGCATCATGAATGAATTCAACAATATAACCAGCACCTACAGCATTTTTTTCATGATCTACAAGCATAGAAAATTTACTACTCTCAACATAAGCAAATTTCTTCTCATGAATAGTAGTGGGAGTATCATAAGAGACTTGAACACTAAAAATTGTTTCCACATTAAAAGAGTAATGTTCAGAAAAAGGGTAATCATAATCATGACAAGGTTTGTAAATATAATCATCACTACTTTTTAGAGCATAAGTTTCATCACAATAATCATCATAAGTAGCAATTTCGTTCTCATCATAATCGATTGAAACCTCTCCCAAGATAGTGGAATCACTAATTAAAGTTGACACTCTTCCAAATCCACTTTCATATTCATCACAATAAAATTCAACATCCTCCAAAATAGTGGGATCACTACTTCCTAAAGTTAACACTCTTCCGAACCCACTTTCATCAATATAATCGTCATAGGTAGGAGGCATGCTATCATCATAACAACTTTGCATATCAAAACTTAGGATGCTAAAAATATCATCTTCACTAAATGTAGCATCCCCAAGCTTGGGACGAAAATTAATTTCAGCAAATATATTCTCAAATATTTCATACTCATCAAACATAGCTTCCCCAAGCTTGGGCCCTTTCATATCATAAGCATAATCACTCTCATCATTAAAAATATGGATAGCACCAATAGTAAAACAATTATCATCATCACAATGAGTAGTAGGAGCAACATCATTTGGGAGGGATACCTTTCTACCTTTGTTGCTCCTTCTTTTCTTTTTCTTCTTCTCATTATTTGTGGGTTTAACCTTCCTCTTTGAGCTCCTTATTGATGAGATTGGTTGAATAGAAAGCTCCCCCTCGTTACCTGATTCATCATGAGAAATAATAGGAGGATATTGGGAAGTCTCTTCCCTTTCATTAGTATTCTCATCATCTTCTATTTGCTTTCTTTTCTTTATGTAATTGGCAATATAAGGATTTTCAATGCAATTCTCCACACAAAACATATAAATATCCTCTAGATCAAAATGAAGAATTCTATCAAGGGCAAATTCTGGAATAATCTTAGTTATACGTTATATTTCTTCATAACCCAAGAGCAAACTAAGCTCATTATGATGTGCAAGGGAAATCAAGTCATCACAATTTTTGGATACGATACGATCATGAAACAATTTGCATTGGGTACTAAAATGATCACCTTCATTGCAAAGTTAACAAGTATGGCTAAGAAAAAATAAATTTTCAGCACATGCATCTAGCCTTTCTTGCAACCATTTAGTTTCTAAGTACTTGTGCCTCTTGCAATATCTATCTTCCCTATTTGGTGTTTCCTTGCAAGCCCAATGCACTCCACAAAAATTGACATGCTTATAGGAGGCATTTTCATCATTACTAGTGCAATCATCATTCAAAGATTTAGTGCCAAACATTTTAATGCATTCTTCTTCTAACACTTTGGCACAATTTTCCTTTCCATCATACTCACGAAAGATATTAAAAAGGTGAAGCGTATGAGACAAACTTAACTCCATTTTTTGTAGTTTTCTTTTATAAAGTAAACTAGTGATAAAACAAGAAACAAAAAGGTTCAATTGCAAGATCTCAAGATATACCTTCAAGCACTCACCTCCCCGGCAATGGCGCCAGAAAAGAGCTTGATGTCTACTACACAACCTTCTCCTTGTAGACGTTGTTGGGCCTGCAAGTGCACTGGTTTGTAGGACAGTAGCAAATTTCCCTCAAGTGGATGACCTAAGGTTTATCAATACGTAGGAGGCGTAGGATGAAGATGGTCTCTCTCAAACAACCCTGCAAACAAATAACAAAGAGTCTCTTGTGTCCCCAACACACCCAATACAATTGTAAATTGTATAGGTGCACTAGTTCGGCGAAGAGATAGTGATACAAGTGCAAAATAGATAGTATATAAAGGTTTTTGTAATCTGAAAATATAAAAATAGCAAAGTAACAAGCCATAAAAGTGAGCGTAAACGGTATTGCAATGATAGGAAACAAGGCCTAGGGTTCATACTTTCACTAGTGCAAGTTCTCTCAACAATAATAACATAGATAGATCATATAACAAGCCCTCAACATGCAACAAAGAGTCACTCCAAAGCCACTAATAGCGGAGAACAAACATAGACATTATGGTAGGGTACGAAACCACCTCAAAGTTATCCTTTCTGTTCTATTTATTCAAGAGTTCGTAGTAAAATAACATGAAGCTATTCTTTCCGCTCAATCCATCATAGAGTTCATACTAGAATAACACCTTAAGACACAAATCAACCAAAACCCTAATGTCACCTAGATACTCCATTGTCACCTCAAGTATCCGTGGGCATGATTATACGATATGCATCACACAATCTCAGATTCATCCAACCAACACAAAGTACTTCAAAGAGTGCCCCAATGTTTCTACCGGAGAGTCAAGAACGTGTGCCAACCCCTATGCATAGGTTCATAGGCGGAACCCACAAGTTGGTCACCAAAACATACATCAAGAGGCACATGATATCCCATTGTCACCACAGATAAGCATGGCAAGACATACATCAAGTGTTCTCATAAAAGACTCATTCCGATAAGATAACTTCAACGGGGAAACTCAATTCATCACAAGAGAGTAGAGGGGGAGAAACATCATAAGATCCAACTACAATAGCAAAGCTCGGGATACATCAAGATCGTGCCATAGAGGGAACACGAGAGAGAACACGAGAGAGAGAGATCAAGCACATAGCTACTAGTACATACCCTCAGCCTCGAGGGTGAACTACTCCCTCCTCGTCATTGATAGCGCCGGGATGATGAAGATGGCCACCGGTGATGGGATCCCACCTCCCGCAAAGGTGCCGGGAAGGGCTCCCAAGAGGTTTTTGGTGGCTACAGAGGCTTGCGGCGGCGGAACTCCCGATCTATCTTATGTTCTGGAAGTTTTAGGGTACGTAGGTATATATGGGTGCAAGGGGTACGTCGGTGGACCTCCGGGGTGCTCACGAGGCAGGGGGGCGCGCCCTAGGGGGGTGGGCGCGCCCCCCACCATCGCAGGCAGCCCGGGACTCCCCTGACGTGCACTCCAAGTCTATCAGGGTGCTTTCCTTCCAAAAATAACTTCTCCAGTTGATTTCGTTCCGTTTTGACTCCGTCTGATATTCCTTTTCCTCGAAACACTGAAATAGGCATAAAACAGCAAATCTGGGTTGGGCCTCCGGTTAATAGGTTAGTCCCAAAAATAATATAAAAGTGGAAAATAAAGCCCAATATTGCCTAAAACATTAGATAAAGTAGCATGGAGCAATCAAAAATTATAGATGCGTTGGAGACGTATCAGCTACCTTCCGAGAGGCGCACCTTGGTGAGGAGCCAGCCCGTCGTTGACCCAAACCTTCTTTGGTGGCGGTCGCGTGGGCCAGTGACGGTGCGGAGGCTTGAGGACCCCATGGAGGTGGTACGTCACTGTGTCAGCGAGGAGGACGTGCATGTCCGCACTACATGCTTGCGTTGGAGGAGGGCAGGTTCTCCAATACCTGGCAGGTTCTTTAGGGATCTCACTGGAGCTATGATCATGTGATGGTTCCTTCTCTTTGGGTGTCCACCGCCCAAGCTGATACCCATCGTTTGCTAGGGTTTTAGATGTATTAGTGAGGTTATATGCATGAGGCAATTTGAGATGTATTAGTGATAATATTCGACGATGTACGGACGGAAGAGATGATTTAGTTTGGCTTATTGAATGCATGCTAATTTGAATACTTATTTATTTTATGATTTAGTTCTGCTTATGGAATGCTCAAATTGGAGAACTACTCCTATTTTGAATGCTCAAATTGGAGAGCACTATTTTGAATACTATTTTGTTTTTGCAGCCAAATCTCCATGTCGTCGCCGCCATCATCCCCGTCATAGGCCCCCTCTGACCTCGAGGTGAGACTAGCCAAATCTCCATTTCAATATGAGTCCTATAAGATATTTTGAAATGTTTTTGTTCATATTTTCAACCATTGAAATGCAATGACCATCAAGTTTGAATGCAAATAGGATATGTGCTTGCCTAATTGGCCATGTTTGCAGGTAACACCTCCGAGTGGCCTATGTTTTGTCAGAGTGTTGATTAATTTCTGTTCCGGCAAATTTTAGGCGCTCGATATGTCCTTTTTTAGCAAAGGTCATGCCAGATTTTTTCCGTGAATTTTGGCATGACTTGTGCTAGAATATGTAGGAAATATTGAATGTCCTAAGTTTAATCTTTGAATTATGAACATAGGAAATGTCATCGGACGGAAGTCTCGCACAGTGCTCCTGGTGCGGCGACAACTAGGGTTTCTGCGACAAACCTCACTTGGTAGAAGGTCGGCGCTTCAGCATTAAGCTCCAGGAGGCCTTCGATGTTGAAATGGTACGCTACGATGCAAAGTGTTTTTTCATAATTAAGCTTGACTTCTACTACTTCAACGTGTAATTTTCGTCTTTTGCAATTTTACTAGCTTATCCCATGCCATGCAAGATGCTATGTCTTGGAGACGATGGATTTTGAAGATCATGAGAGTATGGAAACAAAGAAAATTCACCTAAGGACCCATCATGGTATGGATTTTGAGGTAAATCTATACAATTCTGAGAGCATATCCCATTTTGGTTGCCCGGATTGGGAAGCACTTTGAAAGATGTATGATTTTCAAGCGGGCATGCTTGTCACCATGGATCTTGGTGATCCTAACATCGAGGAAGACAATTTGGACATTTGGGTCCTTGTTGATACGCTTCCAATTCTACCGCTATGTGAGTTTCTCAAACAAAGTTATTAAGTAATTTATATTGTTTATTTCAAAATAGTTGACAACTTATTTCCATTGAAAGCTTATTTAATTCTTCAAAGAATGTGCGAAAGATGGTAGACAGAACCTACTACACAGATGGCTCTGAGTTAACTTATCAGGAGAAAAATCATCTGGTCGCATTGTGTACTGATCTTGAGAATTACAATATCTATTATCAAACTCCTCCACATTATGGTCAATATGTGCCACTAGTGCACGTCTTGAACTACGGAAACATCCATGGAGATGCCATGGTAAGATTTCTTAGTATTACGACATTCGTGCATCTTTCGCATAAATTCTTCTGAAACAGAACTACATTGCTAAATACGAAGTTATTACTATGTTTTTCAACTGAAAATCCCCAATGATTGTGTGCCTCATGTGATGTATCAGAATGGTTGCCTTGATGTTTTCAACATACAGCCATGTCATCCTACAAATCACACCTGTCCATATCGGATTTCTAAAACCAGTGAGGACATGATAATCAAAGAATGGAAAAAAGGTATGGTCAGTCATAGGGAGGTTCTTGGAAGCAACATTGCGTGAAAGGCAAGAATTGGAGACAAGATAATCTCCATTCTCCATAATGGAGAGTCAGGACCTATCTTGTTTTATGCTATTTTACCTAAGAGAAGGTAGTAGGTCCTTTTAGAGAGAAGTAGGACCTTTTAGAGAGAAGTAGGTCCTAGGTACAATGTGTTGTTATGTGGTACAATATGTTAGAGTTGATGATGATGAGGAGTTGTGATTATGACTACTAACCAACTTGCTATATGATGTCTCATTGATAAAAATGATGATCATGGGGAGGTGTTGTATGACAATGATGTATTATGATGATGATGATGATGATGATGATGATGATGATGATGATGATGAGTTATCATGTCATTGGGTGAAAGAACCGCGGTTTAGTTTCAAGTGGATGGATCCAAAGTGACCATTGGTTACTTTGAATCCATGCACTTGAAACTAATCCACGGTTCTTTCACCCAATGATATAGTAACTCATTTTGATGTAAAAACAATCTCTAAATTGCTACTGTATGAAAACTTCTATAATGGCGTATGAATACGAAATAATACAAAAAAGAAATACCCAACAATAGTAGTAGCGCGGGTAGGGAGGCGCGCTACTAGTAACTACCAATAGTGTTGTGTAACAAAAGTGCTACTTCTAAGCACGTATAGCAGTAGTGCGGGCAGGCACACGCTACTGATAAACTTTAGTTGTAGCGTCGTATTAGTAGCACGCCTCCCCGCGCTACTGATACACCTAAAATCGCCGCTACTTCTAGCCTTTTCCCTAGTAGTGTCATCAACAGGCACATTGTCTGGTTCCTCTTGATCTTTAGCTCCCCTCGTTGCAGTATCATTGTATTCAGGGGGATAGTTGCCATCATCCTCTTCTTCTTCGTTGTCTTCCTTCATAACCCCTCTTTCTACGTGATTGGTCCAAACATTATAGTGTGGCATGAAACCCTTCTCAAGCAGGTGCACATGAAGAGTTTTGAGTCAGAGTAATCCTTCGTATTCCCATAGACAGGGCATGGACAATACATAAAACCATTCTGCTTGTTTGGCTTAGCTACTTCGAGAAAATTATGAAGGGCCTCAATGTACTTAGAGGTGCGTCTAGCACCGTACATCCATTGACGGTTTGTCTGCATGCATTATATAATAAGTGTATCAAAAACCATTACAGAACATCATGAATAGAGAAGTTACCAAATTAATACAAGTTCATCATCACATTAAAACCAAAGTATAGTAGTGGTCAAATGTTATTACTGAAAAGATAAATACATAAAGTTCTCAAAACATACATTGAAACTATGTTAAATATTTCAATGCAACAAAAAATGTGATCATAATCGCAACTAAGGTAACAATTGATCCGACGGCATAATGATACCAAGCCTCGGTATCAATGGCATATTTTCTTATCTTTCTAATCTTCAAGCGCATTGCATCCATCTTGATCTTGTGATCATCGACGACATCCACAACATGCAACTCCAATTCCATCTTCTCCTCGTCAATTCTTTTCAATTTTTTCTTCAAGTAATTGTTTTTTTAACTAAATTTAACCTCTCGACAAGAGGGTCCGTTGGAATTTTCAGTTCACATACCTCCTAGATAACTTTGGTCGGCATAATTGTAATAAACACTAAATGAAACAAATAGATATAAAGTTAATATACCACATCCATATAATAGACAGGATGATGGCCAACGGGGGCGGATACCAAAACCATGGAACTATATAATAACAATAATAAAAGTAAGAAAATTATACAAGTATCTATCTAAATCATACAAGTAAGAATTTTTTTCTATTGGAAAGAAGATAAGAACAAGAGGGTCACCAGGTTGGTTTCGGCGTCGAGATCGGCGCGGGCGATCGACGACGGTAAGGACGGGGACGCGACGGGATGGACTGCCAAACCTAGAAAAATCTTGAGGAAATTGGAGCTTGGAGGTCGAGCCTGGGAGAACAGAGCAGCACATTGATGTTTGCTACAACTACGTCGGTATTTCACCAAACAGGAAGGGATGATGCAGCACAACAACGGTAGGTATTTCCCTCAGTGATGAGACCAAGGTTATCGAACCAGTAGGAGAACCATGCAACAGAACATAAACAGCCCCTGTACACAAAAAACAAATAGTCGCAATCCGACGTGTTAAAGGGGTTGTCAATCCCTTTTGGGTAATGGTGCCAGAAATTTGCGAGGAGATGTGATAAAGTTGTAATAGATAGCATAAATAGATCACAAATAAAATAAAGTGCAGCAAAGTATTTTTGTATTTTTGGTTTAATAGAACTGAAATTAAATGCAAATAAAATAGATAGCAAAGGCAAATATGAGAAGAAGAGACCCGGGGGACGTAGGTTTCACTAGTGGCTTCTCTCGAGAAAAATAGCAAACGGTGGGAAAAAAGTTACTATTGGGCAATTGATAGAACTTCAAATAATCATGATGATATCCAGGCAATGATTATTATATTGGCGTCACGTCCAAGATTATTAGACCGACTCCTACCTGCATCTACTACTATTACTCGACACATTAACCGCTATCTAGCATGCATCTAGTGTATTAAGTTCATGGAAAAACAGATTAATGCATATGCGTCGTTTCCCCTTCTATCACTGGGATCAAGCACCGTAAGATCGAACCCATCACAGAGCACCTCTTCCCATTGCAATATAAATAGATCATGTTGGCCAAACAAAACCCAAATATCGAAGAAGAAATACGAGGCTATAATCAATCATGCATATAAGAGATCGTAGAAGACTCAAATAACTTTCATGGATAAAAACATAGATCTGGTCATAAACTCAAAGTTCATTGGATCCCAACAAACACATCGTAAAAAGACTTACATCATATGGATCTCCATGAGACCATTGAATTGAGAATCAAGAGAGAGAGGAAGCCATCTAGCTACGAACTATGAACCCGTTAGTCTACAAAGAACTACTCACGCATCATCGGAGAGGCATCAATGGACATGATCAACCCCTCTGAGATGGTGTCTAGATTGGATCTGGTGTTTCTGGAACATGCGGCGGCTGGAATTGATTTTTGTCGACTCCACTAGGTTTTCTGGAATATTGGAGTATTTATAGACCAAAGAGGCGGTGCGGGAGGCCACCGAGGTGGGAACAACCCACCAAGGCACGCCTAGGCCTCCAGGCGCGCCCAGGTGTCTTGTGCTCACCTCAGGACCCCTCTTCGGTGCTTCTTTGGCCCACTCAATGTCTTCTGGTGCAAAAAAATCCACAAAAGATTTAGCTGTGTTTGGACTCCATTTGATATTGATTTCCTGCAATGTAAAAAACAAGCAGAAACCAGCAACTGGCACTATGCACTATGTCAATAGGTTAGTACCCAAAAATGATATAAAATGACTATAAAACGATTGTAAAACATCCAAGAATGATAATATAACAGCATGGAACAATAAATAATTATAGATACATTGGAGACGTATCAGCATCCCCAAGCTTAATTCTTGCTTGTCCTCGAGTAGGTAAATGATAAAATCAGAAATTTTGATGTGGAATGCTGCCTAACATGTTCATCACATAATCTTTTTCTTTACAGCATGGACTTTTGCACTTTTATATGGTTCAAAGCAATAGTCTAGTTTTGACATGAAGACTTTAATACTCAAGCATACCAACAAGCAACCATGTCTTTCAAAATATCAACACTAAATCAAGTTATCCCTAGCCCATTATGCTCAATTATTGATCCATTCATGAAACACACTCGAATATTAGCTACACCCGATGCTCAAATACGATCATAGTGCCCCTTAGTTGGTGCTTTATAAGAGAAGATGGAGACTCAAATTCAAAATAAAAATTGCATAAAGTAAAATAAAGGCCCTTTGTAGAGGGGAGTAGGGATTTGTAGAGCAGCCAGAGCTCAAAGCGAAAATTGAGAGATAAAAACATTTTTGGAGGCATACATTTCCCACCAACGAAAATGACTTAGAGTTCCCAATAATTTCCATGCTACTCCGTCCTTCCATCTATATAGGGCCTAATACATTTTTCGAGGCTAACTTTGACCAAATGTTAGACCAATAATACATGAGATGCAACTTACACAAAGCATACCACCAAATTCGTATGTGAAAGGAGCTTCCAGTGATATAATTTTCACATTATTCATCTCATGTACTATTAATCTTGTCAATAGTCAAAGGCGGTCTTAAAAAACGCATTAGGCCCTATATAGATGGAAGGAGAGGCAGTTCCCAAACAGAAACCCAAGTTTATTCATTTTTTCACCATACTTTCACTTTCCATGGCTAATTATATCCATTGGTGCCCTTCATACCAACACTTTCCAAGGAATTTATTGTTTGACAAAATAAAGTAAATTCATTTTTCATTTTGGGACTGGGCATCCCTTAGACCTTTGCCGTACTCTCGTGCAATACAAGTGAATAAATACTCATCATGAGAATAACACATCTAGCATGGAAAACATCGACCACCCCTCACCGCCTCGCGAGCGGTACGAGCACACGAAAGAGAAATTTATTTCTAAAATTAGAGATGGCACATGCAATTTTTCTTAGAACGGCACTGAAATACCGCATATAGATAGGTATAGTGGACTCATATGGCAAAAATGGTTTAAAGGGTTTTGGATGCACAAGTAGTGATCATACTTATTGAAAAATGAAGGCTAGCAAAAAGATTGAGAAGCGCCCAACCAAGAAACAAAAATCTCACACCCGAGCATTAAGCATAAGTAACACCGAATAATGCACCTCAAGTAGGATTTGATTTCATTGCATAATTATTGACTTTCGTGCTTGCATAGGGAATCACAAACCTTAACACCAATATTCTTACTAGAGCACAATTTCTCATCAACATGACTCACATATCACATCATCATATCTCAAAACCATTACTAAGAACCAATTTATTTTGTCCAATGATCTTCATTAAAGTTTTTATTTTATCCTCCTTGGATATCTATCACTTTGGGAGTAATTTCATATGTTTCTTTTAACAAGCTCAAACAAATTCAAGTGAAGAACATGAGCATAATATTTCTTTATCTTAAAATAATCTAGGTGAAGCAAGAGAGAATTTATTAAAAAAATTACTAACTCCCAAATAAATCTAAGTGAAGCATGAGAGCATTTCTTCAAAAATAACAAAGCACACCATGCTCAAAAAGACATAAGTGAAGCACTAGAGCAATTCCATGGCTCTAAAAATTTAAGTGAAGCATAGGAGCAAGCATAGCATAATTTTTGGCTCTCTCAAAAACATGTGTCCAGCAAGGATTCAAGACTTAAAACACAAAGAAAAGCAAGAAAAGACTCATATCATAAAAGATGCTCCAAGCAAAACTCATAATATGTGACGAATAAAAATATAGTTCCAAGTAAAATACCGATGGTCGTTAGAAGAAAGAGAGGATGCCACTCGGGGGCATCCCCAAGTTTAGATGCTTGCTACTTCTCCAATATTATCTTGGGGTGCCTTGGGCATCCCCAAGCTTGGCGTTTTTCTAATCCTTATTCCTTCATCCATCATAAGATCGCACAAAACTTGAAAACTTCAATCACACAGAACTCAACAAAACCTCCGTGAGATTCGTTAGTATAAGAAAGCAAACCACTACTATAAGTACTGTTGAAAAACCATTCATATTTTATTTTTTGCATTATATCTACTGTGTTACAACTTTTATATGGCAAAAACTCTTCAAAGAAAACCATAGAATCATTAAAGCAAACACACAATGCAAAGAAAATAGAATCTGTCAAAAAAAGAACAGTCTGTAGCAATCTGACTACTTAGAATACTTATTACCACCAAAAATTCTGAAAAATTAGGACGACGTGAACAATTTGTTTATTAATCTTCTACAAAAAGAATCAACTCAAAAGCACTCTCCTGATAAAAATGAAAAATAATTTCGTGAGCGCAAAATTTTCTATTTTCACCAAGATCAAAGCAACTCTCACCCAAATCATCCCAAAGGCCTTGCTTGGCACAAAAACTAATTTAAACCACAAAACCACATCTAATAAAATGCATAATTTTGTATTTTATTGAAAACAACAAGAAAACCAAAAAGCAAAAAGATACAAGTTTGGTTGCCTCCCAACGATCGCTATCGTTTAACGCCCGTAGCTGGGCATAATGTGTAGGATCTAAGTTTTGTCAACTGTAATCTTTGACACTTTAGTAAGGATATTTTCAAATCCTGGTGGTTCTTTGCTCTTCCCTAAATTTTCCGGGAAAGAAACCATCTTGAGATCTAAAATATCCAACCGTTTATTGCAAAGGGTAATCAAATTGTTCATATGATTGATACTACCATTGAGATGTTTGAGAGGTTCATTATATTTTTGCAATTCAACCATATGTTTATGGAAATCACCGTCTTTGTCCAAAATTTGAACTCCCCTTAGGGCGAAAGAAAACCCTTTCTTTTGTGGTGGAACCCCCAAAATTCCTTCTATGATTTCATAGGCAGCATTAACATCAAGCTCACGTGCAAATATCTCAACAAGGCATATGATTGAAGGCTTCTTTTTGCGAGAAAAACAAATTAATAGATTTATTATATTCAATCTACAAATTATATACGTTTACTAACCTTGTCAAGTCGAATGACCCACATGGGCTACCATATTTTACATGCGTTAGATAGAGGTCGTGATTGAGCTTCAAAACTAGGACTCAAAGAGCATTGAAAATTCTCCCCCTATGATGTTATTGTCCCCACTTGAGAACTGGTACTACTTCTCAAAGATCATTGAAAAGTCTCAAAGAGTATTGAGCATTGTCCGCATTATTTTAATGGATAAGAGCATCTAGAGCTAGGGTCACCAAATTCGGCCCATCATATCGAGAAAGAAATCATTCATACTTCAGGTCACGGGAATGCTTGTTAAGCTTACAATTCTGAGTCAACAACCGTAACTTAATGCCCGCGGACGTGCCCGACTGGGCACTCGTTAATTTGTTTCCTCCACATCTGCATTCTTCATATCTGATATCCTATATCCTTACTATGCGTGCAACACGAACATAAATTACGTAGATCATCGCATGGACTATGAAACAGACATGGATCTGCATGGACTATGAAACTGACTTGTTCTTTAGGTGGAAAACCTTGAAATCTCGCCTCTTGTGGTTGGATTCAGTGACAACGATGCTTGATCGTCGTTTCTTTCCTGAAGGCATTGCTGTTGAAAAACTTAGGTGTCCATGTGGTGTCAAAAGATTAGCAGTGTTGATATGGTTGTGGTTATAGGTTGCCGATCACTGTTTTTTATCGTTTTATTAGTTTTTTAACTTAGGCATAGATTTGGTATTACATGACTTTGCTCTTTGCCTGCGTGCTTTTTTATTTTTCTTTGTGTATCTGAGTTGGTATTGGTTGTGTTCATCCAAACTATGCAGAGGTCGCATGTGTCCTTGATAACCCACTAGTATGGCGGATTGTTTGCAGCCCTTTTTGATAAATAAGAATGTCGAACCCAACGAGGAGCTAAACATAGAACAAATATTCCCTCAAATTTTATCGTCCACCGATACAACTCTACACACACTTAACGTTTGCTTTACCTAGAATAAGTATGAAACTATTTTGCAAGAATAAAAATACGAATAATTTGTGAGAGTAAAGCTATGAATAAAATGCAAGATAGTAAAAGAAAATGGATTTTGTCAACGAGAAGTCATTTGTCCCTAGGTGACCGATAACTAAATCAGTGATCATCGTTGCAATTTTATATGAGGGAGAGGCATGAGCTAGCATACTTTCTCTATTTGGATCATATGCACTTATGGTTGGAATAGCAAGCATCCGCAACTACTGAAGATCATTAAAATCATAAAATCCAACCATAGTATTCAGTATCAAGTCATCTTTATCCCATATGTAGTGACCCCAAAACTCGGGTGTGTACTTCTGTCACTCAAGCCACCCACCATAAGAGAACCATGAACGTATAGCGACACCCTACAGCAGGGATCCCTCCGTTTGCGCGACATGGAGGGCACTGTAGGACATCACCAAAATAAAGTATACAACTAAAACCAATCATGATCATCTATCAACCCATAGGACAAAACGGATCTATAGTGGGGGAAAGTGGTGTTACACCGCTGCATAGAGGGGGAGAAAGTTGGTGTTGATAGTAGAAAAATTGTTGATGTAGATCGCCCTCACGATCCTTGCCCCAGCGGCACTCCAGCTCCACTAAGTGAGAGGGGGAGAGAGCCCCCTTCTTCTTCTTCTTCTTCCTTGGCCTCCCCCCTATATGGGAGGAGGGTTTCCTCTCTGGTCCATGGCCACAATGGCGGTGGAGGGGCGAGAGCCCCTCCGAGATTGGATCTCCCACCCTGTTCTCTTCTGTTTCACCTCCCCCAGATCTGGCCGAAAACCGTTTCTTAAATATCCGGAGATCCAATTTTTTCGGTTATAAGCTTCCTTGTCCCCGAATAGAGCTCCAACCGACTTACGAGGAGGGCACAATCCACCACCATGCGCCTGGGCTGCTGACGCGCCCTGGTGTCTTGTGGTGGTTGTGGGCCCCTATTTGCGATGATTCGACCTCCCCAAAATCATAAATATTCCAAAATAATTATCCGTAAATTTTTATCGCGCTTTGACTTTGTTTGATATGCATATTCTACAAAAAAACATGCAACAAACAGGCACTGGCACTGGGCACTGGATCAAAAGGTTTGTCCAATAAATCACATAACATATTGCCAAAAATATGTGAAAATTATATAATATTGGCATGACAATAAAAAATATAGATACCACAAAGACATATCCGTCCTTGTTGTGCTTGTATCTGTTTGATGCTTCATTTTGAGTCGCTAAAATACATCCTGTATCGAAAAAAGACGCGGTGCTAGCGGCGCTCTTAGCCATCGAGCCAATCAATTCCGCATCTTCTGGCCGGCATGATGTGCTGACCGGCCGCGTCTGCTCCGGGTCGACATGAATGCGGTGCCAAATGCAAAGGTATGGTTGTAGAGGACACGTGGGAGAGGGTTTCCGATGGGACCATGCTGTCGGACGTCTATGAGGCAGATGTCCGGATGCCAGCAAGCCTCTCTAGTTTGGTACCGGTTTGTAGGAATTCAGACGCGCGGATGCATCCGCTGACGTATGTGGCACCATATTGGATTGTAGAAAACATCCGCATAGTGTGGTCCGGAGGATTATGATTTGGTACACTGTGTTGGAAGTGCCCTTAGTATTTAGTTGGGCCAACACAAGATTTTTCTTTACTTCATCATTCACACTAGTAGAAAACAGGGCTTTCGTCCAGGCCAGTTTAGCCCATTAGTCCCGGTTCAATCCAAAACCGGGACCAATGGAGCTATTTGCCCCGGTTCGTGAGCCCAGGGGGCCGGCCGGGCCACGTGGGCCATTGGTCCCGGTTCGTCCGGAACTTTTGGTCCCGGTTGGTGGGACGAACCGGGACCAATGGTCCTGGCTCCTGGCCCACCACTATTGGTCCCGGTTGGTGGCATGAACCGGGACCAAAAGGGTTACCTTTAGTCCCGGTTCATGCCACCAACCGGGACAAATAGTGGTGCCTATATATAGCCCCTCGCGCAATAGCAGAGCACACTGCTCTGTTTTTTCTGGCCGAGGGGGAGAGGGCTTGGTGGTGCTCTAGCTCACCTCCTATGCACACAAAGTGTTCGATGGAATGCCCGAGCCACACTACTTAAGGTTTCTCCTCTCCAAGCTCGACCGCCAAGCTCCATTTTCCTTAATATTTATCTAGGTTTAGCGGTCCGTCACGCCCCGTCCCCGTCTTCACCGCCGTCGATCACCCGCGCCGATCTCATCGCCGGCACCACCGTGGTGAGCCTCTTGTTCTTATCTTCTTTCTGAAAGGAAAAAATATTATTACTTGTTTGTTTAGATAGATACTTGTATTATTTTCTTACTTTTATTATTGCATCTTATATAGTGCGCCGATGGTTTTGGTATCCGCCCCCGTCGGCCCTCGTCCTGTCTATGATTCGGATGTGGTATATATTATCTTTTCATAACTATTGGTTCATTTATTGTTTATGAAAATTATGCCGACCAACGTGACATAGATTTTATTTATCTAGGAGGTTGTTGAACCAGAAATTCCAACCAACCCTATTGTCGAGAGGTTAAATTTAGTTGAAGAAGAAAACAATTTCTTGAAGGAAAAAATAAAAAAACTTAAGGAGGAGAAGATGATATTGGAGTTGCATGTTGCGGAT
Organism: Triticum aestivum; assembly: GCF_018294505.1. Lineage (NCBI taxonomy): Eukaryota > Viridiplantae > Streptophyta > Magnoliopsida > Poales > Poaceae > Triticum > Triticum aestivum. The sequence continues at coordinate 712,966,391 of NC_057803.1, forward strand.
GTCGTCGATGATCACAAGATCAAGATGGATGCAATGCGCTTGAAGATGAGAAAGATTAGAAAATATGCCATTCATACCGAGGCTTGGTATCATTATGCCGTTGGATCAGTTGTTACCTTGGTTGCGATTATGATCGCATTTGTTTTCGCATTGAAATGTTTTACATAGTTTCAATGTATGGTTTAATTAATTTAGATGCTCTGCAGAGCTTTATGTTGTTAGATGAGAACTATGTATCTACTTTGGTTTTTATGTGATGATGAACTTCTATTAATTTGGTCACTTAATTATCTATTCATGATGTTCTGTAATGATTTTTGACACACTTAATTATATATAATGCACGCAGATGAACCGCCAATGGATGTGCGGTGACAGACACACCTCCGAGTATCCTGATAAACGATGAAGATTATCCATGGTTACGGCGCAATAAGCAAACGACACAAGCGAAGAAAAAGTGAAGACTTTCTCCCGCAACTATTATGATGATAACATGCCAACTTTGTAACAGACGAGTATGATACCATTGTCCGTTTTGTACATGCACATGCTATGCCAACTTTTTCAGAGTTCATTTGAAAACTATGAATTTTAAAACCTCGCCAACCGAAGGGCGCTCACACCGGTTTATAAATAAAGCAACAAAGGAAACAAAAAAAGAGTTTCCAAATTTGAAAACTAATGGCACTAACAGACAGTTTATATTTTTTCTAAAACTAAAAGCAAAAAGAATTAAAAAATAAAGCAAAAAACAACAAAAACTAAATAATGCAGAAAACAGAACAAAAAACTGAAAAATAAAATAAAAATAGCAACAATAAGTATTTTGTTGTAAGTAGAAACAAAATAAAATAAATAAAGCAACAAAGAAAACAAAAAAAGAGTTTTCAGATTTGAAAACTAATGGCACTAACAGAAAATTATAATTTTTCTAAAACTAAAAGCAAAAAGAATTAAAAAATAAAGCAAAAGACCAAAAGAAAAATAAACCAAAACCAAAATAAACTAAATAAAGCAACAAATAAAACAAAAAAACAAAAAAAATGCCACCTACTGGGCCCCCACGGCCTGAATACGACTAGAAACCCTATGGGCTAGGATTTAGGCCCGTGGAAGGCCCAGTAGGCCCACAGGCACAGATGGCAGAGTTAGGCCCGAAAGCCTGCTTTAGAGAGGAGCTCGAGAGGGGAGCCGCACCGCACCTTATAAACTGGTGCGGCTCCCTCTCAACTAGCGAGGTGGGACTAAACATTTGGCGCGGGGCAGCACAAGGCCTTTGGTCCCGGTTGGTGGCACCAACCGGGACTAAAGGGGGGCATTAGTCCCGGTTGGTG
>NC_057803.1:712968650-712970175 GCF_018294505.1 Triticum aestivum
GCCGTCGCCGCCCCGCCTCTGCCTCGCCGTCGCCTCTGCCTCGCCGTCGCCTCTGCCTCGCCCCGCGCCGCTTTGGTCAGGGCCGGCACCGCCCCCCTCTTCCCCCTTTTTTTGCAAATATAGTTTTTTTTCCTGATTATGTGTGTATATGTATGAGTATATATGTATATGTGTATATCTGTTTATATGTCTTTTTTTAGATTTTTTTGTTTTTTGCATTTTTATAAAAATGTATATACGTTCTCTGTGTATATATATGTTTTCTGTTCATAGATTTTTATGTGAACATTATTTTAAAAAAAACAAGCAATACTACTTCATGTATTTTTAAGAAGGAAGAAGAAGAAAAAGAATGAGAGGAAAAAGGAAAAAAGAAGAGGAAGAAAGGAGAAGAAGAGGGGAGGAAGAAGAGGAGAAATAAATAAGAAGAGGAAAAAGAAGAAAAAGAAGAGGAGAAGAAGAAAGGAATAGAGGAGAAGAAGAAAAAATAGAATATTCTTCTCCTATATTCCTTTCTTCTTCTCCTCTTTTTTTTTCTTCTTTTTTTTCTTCGATCTTCTCCTCTGTCATCGTCGATATACCCCTCCCGATAACTTCAACATGAGAGGAGAAGAAGAAAGAAAGGAATAGAGGAGAAAGAAGAAACTTTGACACGAGGGGGGGGGGTACCGATACCCCCTCCCCGATAACATTATTTTCACCAAAAAAGCTCCAGAACTACCGAAGAAGCTGCAATTTAGGCACCCGAAAGCAAGTACTATATAGTAGCATATTCCAGGCATCTCCTAGTGATTCAAGCGCTAGTTTCATCAATACCATTTAGCATGCTTGCTAATTATCAGTTTGATTGACCTCTATTTCTTGTAAAGTGGTTGTGACAGGAACAAGGGAATGATTTCTGTCGATACTACATTTGCGAGTCCATCCGCCACACGACCTGTGAGCGGGGCTACTCCGACAAACAATATGAAGTGCGTAAATAACAATATTCACAATTTTATTTTATTACCATCATTTGTGTTGAGTTTCATTCATTCATATATACATATATGTATTGACCCCCTTCTTAAAATTAGATGTTTCGGATGCGGGATGAACTCCTAGCACCAGATCGCATGCGAGCAATTCAAGAGGAATTGGCGGCATTCTTTCTTGACCACGTGATCGCTGAAGAGGGAGAATACTATGTGGACCACGCGTCCGTATTTTAGGAGATTATATATTTGTAAAAGATAATTATTGTATATATGTAGCCGGTAGTGTCGGATAGATATACGAGAACTTGTTTGTTCGACCAATCTCTCGGAGAAGGAGAGGTGGTCGATATCACTTCTCTCTGTATGCATATATGTTCATGACGATCTTCTGTTTGCTTACTAGCTAGCTAGCGTGTCTAGCTAGTCCTCTCTATACGTATGTATGTATGGTACGTAGCGTCGACCAAGCACGGACAAAAGAGAGGACACTTCTCTCTATTAATTAGCTAGCTATAGCACAATATATGAAACACCTAAATTAACCCCCC
>NC_057803.1:712970386-712999596 GCF_018294505.1 Triticum aestivum
CACAGCCACATAAACGCTGACACGTGGATGCCTATTGGTCCCGGTTGGTGCCACCAACCGGGACGAAAGGCCCTCCTGCCTGGGCTCAGGGGACAGGCCACGTGGAGGCCCTTCTGTCCTGGTTCTGGATTGAACCAGGACTAAAGGGGTCAGGGCATTAGTACCGACCCTTTAGTCCCGGTTCATGAACCGGGACTAAAGGCCCTCACCAACCGGGACAATAGGCCCTTTTTCTACTAGTGTCAATGCTTACTTCTTCCTTTCCGGGGAATGCTCACTTAACATGAGTTGTGATCCATTAAAACTCTAGCAAAAATATTTGTACTGCATTTGGCAAACTAACAACACTATCAACACCCTATACCTTTTGCTTAGCGAGGTGACCAATCAAGCTAAATTGTATTTGCGTTTGAATGGCACCTTGCATGTAATTAGGTGGCACACACTTACCCTTTGATAGTTCTACCCAGTTACAGTAAACAGCATTTATTAGTTACTCTTGTATTTAATATTTACTAGTAGAACGACCGTGCGTTGGTTAATTTTCTCTTAATACTCGGATGCAATGATTTCATGCACCTTGAAGTTTGAACATGTGTTGGGGAACAACTAAATTGAGCCTTATAAAATGGGAAAAGTAAAATTTTGATATAAGCCCTATAAACCAGAAAAGATGAAGTAATAATCCAGCTCTTAACATGAAGGACTCACATGACTCATAGAGTAATAAATACTACGGAGCAAACTCTTTGTGATTTATTTAGTGTACTAGTATACGCAGGAGAACCACCCTGACTGTGACGCCGACAAATCCCACACTTCAAAAGCCGCGAGGTGCACTCAACGACGAATCCGATAACGAACTAAGACGGGGGACTATGCATGCCACAATTGTGCAGGATCACTGAGCTGGGCCACCAGCCGCTTGGCATCGTTGCCATCTGAACCTCACCATCAAACAGCTCTGACTCCACCGCAACAAAGTTACTACGATCTTTCCAGGACCTCATCTTTCACGCATCCACCTAGACTTTGATACACACATCGGCAAGAAAATTTATTTGTTCCCTTCGGCCAGACCTGACTCTCAAAATGATGCCCCGTTGAGGGACGTGACGCAAGGCGTCATCACCATCTGACTCGGTGAAAACAAGGATCCAAGGTTTAACAAGGAGCCCAGAGCCTAGGAAAAGTAGAGGAGCCAACACCACAATGATGCTTTCATGAATCTAAGGACGTCCGCGGACCTCGCAGCCGCCAGCTCTTACCATCGCAAGAACAAGGCATTTGCGCGACACTGCTCTCACTTCCCTGCTTCGGATCCGGTTGATGCAGCCAGTCCTCCACGCGCCACCGACCACCATCCAGAATCATCTCCATGAAATTTAGAAGAAATCATCACACGTCAAATAGTTTATTGTCCGAGCGACAAATCTAAAAAGCAAACTATTAAGGAGGTTGTTTCTTTGCAGCAAATTTGGGCCAGTTTTTCCTCTTCTGTAAGAAGCAAAGAAGTGAACTTTCAAAAATATTATGAAAGAACGTAGAAGAAAATTCAAGAAGCTAGTATCGGTGTATTAAGGATACATTTGACTATATAAATATGTAACTATGGACGGATAAACAGAAAACTGCATGGTTATTTATTATTAAAAATGGCGTTACTTTCTTAAGTAATTAATAGTAGTCCCTTCATCCCATAATACAGGATGTTATGACAACTAATGTACTCCCTCCGTTTCCTTTTATTCCGCACATAAGATTTGCTTAAAGTCAAACTTTGTAAAATTTGACTAAGTTTATAAAAAAAAATATTAACATCTCCAATACTAAAGTTATATGCTATGAAAATTAATTTCATCATGCATCTAACATTATTGATTTCATAGTGTGGATGTTGATATCTTTTCCTACAAAGCTAGTCAAATTTTACAAAGTTTGACTTTGACCAAATTTTATATGCAACTAAAAAGAAACGGAGTGACTACTCTCATATTGTTTCCATATTACCAATATACAATCATTAACCCTTACCTCGTGGGAGGTAATAGTAATATTAGCCTAGTTATTTATAGTACATACTGTATATCTTGAGGTGCTTGATTTCCGACAAAGGCGTACAAAGTCCACTTTTTCTTTTTAACAAAAATAGGGTGAGAGACACTGAAGGACATGCTGGGACCCTTCAATTTACATTCATGGGGAACAGACTACCTATGATGGGACGACTTGACCGACAAAGTCTCACATGTGAAGCCAGACCACAAGTTCGAACGCGCGACTTCGAAAGATTCTTCTCACAGTCACATGTAGCACTGCTGGTCTTTGTCATCGTTCGTAACGGTACGTCCGTCTGAATTTGTTACCAAACACTAGAGTTTTGTGAAGCTTGACAATGCCCGTACGTTGGCAGGGTTCTGTTGGCACTTGTAGATGCAAGTACACGTGCATGTCATGCTGGCTGTGTTGCGTTCTGTTCATACGTACTTAGCGCCTACTAGCATTGACTAGCTGCGTACACACTCCGTCGGCTCACATATGATATGTATACACAGACACATCGAGCAAGTAGGCAGCTCATTGCTGGGCGTAGTACGGCGACAGCTATCTTGAGGCGACACATCATGGATTGTTTGTTGAATCTTGCCATTCGTAGGAACAAATTCGTACTACGACACACCATGGTTTGTTTGTTGAATCTTGCCATACGTAGGCACAAAAAACATGCGTGAGATTAACTGGGTGAGGGCCGCTGAATTGATTGATCGTGGTACGTGGAGGGCACAGCTTCGTTGTTTGTTCCTTCGTTGTATGTTCGTAGATGCATGTTCCTGGCTTTGTTGCGTGGTGCGTGCGTATCACCTACTCTACGAGAATTGACTCGCCTCTGGTTACATATCAATGCATATTTTGGTCGGTTACCACACATCCGAGCAAGTAGGTGTACCACATCGCTGACGTACCATCAATTGTTTGTTGGTGGGTCGAATGGTAGTGAATTGCAGAAAACATCGGCATTGAAGGCTAGGTTTGCAGGACCCACAAGTCTACGTAATTATGCTGAAAAACACTAAATTTTTTTCCTCATTTTTTGCAAAAAAAACTAGTTGGCGGCTTTGGTCGTTTTAATGATGATTATGACAAGTGAGTTCCGCTTTTGCCGACGTGGCGTAACGGTTAGTAGGCGACGCAGTTAGACAGAGGATTTTACACCAACACCCTTTTCAGAAAAAATAAAAAGCAATCAAGCCCCTGCCCTCCTCGTCTAAGTCATCGACTAGTGTCGGTCTGCAGCTGAGCCACCCACCGCCATGGACAGCCTCAAAGTCCTGCCACCGTGGTCAACTGGAGCCAGCAGTTGGCGCCGCCAGCCGAATCCCGTTGGCGCCCAAAGCTAGACTGGAGAGGTCACCGTGCAACCTGGCTCCGTCGTCGAGCTTCTGTCGTGCTCGTCGCGGCTGGAGGAGGAGCCCGCGCCGCCGTGCTCGATCCGTCCTTGACTACATAGGAGCTGGCGCCACCAACCCAACCACTCCCCAGCCTCCTCGTGTCGACCCGCACCGGTTCCGGCAGGATCCGGTCGGGAATCGAGCCACCGCCGCCCGTTGATGTTCCGGCCGCGAACCCGCCACTGCCTCACCCCCTCCAGGAAAGGAATCGAGCCCGATCCACCGTGTTATGCCTGTCCCCGACCATGGTGGACCTCCTCCTTGCCCCGCCACTTGAGCAAGTAGCAGCTGCACCTGCACGGGCCGCACAAGGGGAGGGAGTGGCCGCCGGCGTCCACCACCGGACCGGCGGGGGCGCTGGATCGTGGAGGCACGACTCTGGACTGGGGAGGCAGGGGCGGCACCGGGAGGGCATGGGACGCCGATGGCGGAGGGGAAGGGCAGAGTTTTTTTCTTTTAATTTTTTGACAATTTGTGTTTTTCTTTTTTGAAAAGGGAGGGAGTTTTTGGTAAAAGTATATTTGTAACGACCGCTAGTATGAACAGTTACACCACATCATCTTTGTTAAAGTTGTGTCGAATATAGTGTACAAGGTAGGTTACAATTGGACTTGTAGTTGTATTGTGTTTAGATAGGATATGGAGTCGTGTCCAAGTAGGACACGTGTATCCTAGGCCTCTCTTATATAGCGAGGGTAGACACACGATGTAACCTATGCCAACATAATAGTACCGGAACGCAGGGGAAGCCGGCGGCATGTGCCGGTGTCCAGGGCGACCGGGTGCGGTATTGTGACGGTATCACGGGGAGGAGCGCCCGTAGTCAGGCCCCGGGGATGTAGCCATATCGGTGAACCTCGTTAACAAATCTCGGTGTCGTGCCTCGTGTGATTGCTTGGTCCTCGGATGATCGATGGTATGCCTCGAATTTATTCTAACAAGTGGTATCATGAGCTAGGTTGTTCGAATGGTGTTGTTGATCTAGAGGAAACAAGGTTGATATTGTGATCGTGGTCGCCGGGAGGTCGTGAAGCGGCGTGAGGCGAAAAGTCGTTCAGGATACATCAACTTGGTGGAAAGTGATCTGAAGGCAGGCGACGTCAGGCGAGTGCGTTGGAGTTCTTGTCGATCGGATCGGTACCAGATCGATCTGGTTTCGGCGAGACGGACGTGTAGGCAGGCGCTCAATCGAAACGGCGCGGACCAAGACACAGGGAGCCGAATCCGAGGAGGCTCGTGGGCAGCCTAGGGCGTGGCAGGCTGGCCCAGGTGAGGCTAGCTGGTTGCGTGCTTGATGGGCAAGGTCCTTGTGCAACCACGAGGTGGAGGTTTTGGGCAAGGCCTGGTGGGGTCTAATGTGCGAGGTGCTGCTGATACACGCGACACAACCAATACGGAAGCTAAGACGTGAGATTTGTTTGAGAAAAAAAGGTGCCAAAGTCATGTGTGTGTACGTGGGCAGTTTTGGATTTGATCTTTTTCTGCCAAGTTGCACGGAGAAGCTAGGACAACAAATAGAGACAAGAAAAATTATGCAGGTTGCATGGAAGTTTATTCTGGGTCGGTTTGTTGAGAAGGCTTGAAACACGTGGACAGGGTGAAGCATGATTGCTGTCGGATATGTTCGGCTGGATCAGACTTGTCAGTCTGATGGATCGACGTGAGTCGGTTGGTACAGAAGACGGTGGTGGGATCAGCGACGACGACATAGGAGCGTGATGCTGATGGTGACCGACTTCTCGGCGTGGAAACACGTGGCGCAGGCCCCAAGGGCTTGTGCGGCTTCGACAAGACTATGGCGCGGGATTGATTAAAGGTGGTGTATACACGGAGCTTGAAGTCGATGAGGCACAGGGGTGGACTGATCATCTACCATGGAGTCATGTTGAAGATGAAGCTGGATTGAGGGGCTACAGTGTAAGGATCCAGAGAATCGAAGCCTATTCAGCGGAAAAAAAGCGAGTGACACGTAGTTCGGACTGGACCCCAATGGTCTGATGGAAGCGTGAAACTCGTCATCGGTCGGTGTTGATCGGTGGTACTCTGCAGTGGGGTTTGAGTGGCGTGGGTACGCGGCTCTTGAGACTCGACCGGGGCAGCAGAGGCTCGACGCGGTAATAGTGGCGAGGCGTGCGGTACGCACGGTGCATGGAGACGGACCAGGGCTCTCGTGGTCATACATGTGGTGAGACAACTGCGAATTTGACTCGGGATGACTACAAGCAATGGTGAAATTCCTTCAAGTTTCAGACAAACGGTCAATAAAGGAGCGGTGATGTTGAGTTCAGATAACTCTTATGTGTGACATCCAATATGTGAGTTGTTCACTTTCACGCAGGTTAGTGATCGGTGTGTGATGTCGTTGACGGATACTCTGGAAGTTGAGAGCGCAAACTAGAGTAATGTGGAACTTGATTTTGCTCGAGTGTTGACTGTGCTCAAGAAAAGGAGGGACTACAAGTTGCAGGTGGAGTCACATGGAGTCTTTGGAGTAGCAGCGGTACTCACGGGATAAGCTCAAGTCCAATGTACATGGAAGTTTGGCGCATGGACAAATCCAAGGTGGTGGAGTGTATTCGCCAAGGTGGAGTTTGTTAGAGTTGTGTCGAATATAGTGTACAAGGTAGGTTACAGTTGGACTTGTAGTTGTATTGTGTTTAGATAGGATATGAAGTCGTGTCCAAGTAGGACACTTGTATCCTAGGCCTCTCTTATATAGCGAGGGTAGACACACGATGTAACCTATGCCAACATAATAGTACCGGAACGCAGGGGAAGCCGGCGGCATGTGCCGGTATCCAGGGCGACCGGGTGCGGTATTGTGACGGTATCACGGGGAGGAGCGCCCGTAGTCAGGCCCCGGGGATGTAGCCATATCGATGAACCTCGTTAACAAATCTCGGTGTCGTGCCTCGTGTGATTGCTTGGTCCTCGGATGATCGATGGTATGCCTCGAATTTATTCTAATAATCTTTTATGGGACCCACCTGTCATAATCGTCGTCAAAAGAACCAAAGCCGCCAACTAGTGTTTTTTGTAAAGAGAAAAGGAAAAAAAATGTGGTTTTGGGCACAATTACTTAGACTTGTGGTTCCTGGAAACCTACCCTTCAATGTTGATGTTTTCTATAATTCACTCATGTGCATGGGGACGCACGTTATGGTAGCTTGCATATCCTATGCACCTACGCACATCCATTTTCTACCCCTGCACAACTGCACAAGGAATTAACGGCCTGTATTTATCTGTGAAAAAAATTCTATGAGACTAGATCCCACATGCTATCACGTGAGACCCCTTCTGATGGATGACACGTGGCACTAACAATTTGAAAGCACCAACTCCGACTTTGTCCATTAATTTCCAATCCCGAGCGCTAATCCCAATTGCAATTCTAACGCTCGAATAGGTGCGTACAGACAAAACGGTTTAGGCGTACGTTATGGTAGCTATCATGCATGTCCTATGCACCTACGCACATCCATTTTCTACCTCTGCACAAGGAATACGGCCTGTATCTATTTTGGAGCACTGTTTGTTTAGTCCTATTTTTATTTTTATTTTCATTTTTCTTTGAAGTTGTTAAGTCCTTTTTAAAAATTGTTAAGTCCTATTTTCAAAAATAAAATTGTTAAGTCCTACTATTTAATGCCCGTTCATTTTTGCAGAATTATGTACTCTCCCGGACTGGATTGTTAGGCCATCATACCAATGCGACATTTTTCTGGACCGCAAGTCGCCCGGCCGCCCCCTTTATTGTTTCCAGCCTAAGCTATTAATTCAGACCTGCACATAACAGCAAAGTGTACGTGCAACACAGTTTGGCAGTAATATTATTTCTCAGATGAATATATATTATTCACAGGGGAAGATGTATTCATGGCGGGTTTTATCGAACAGATCAAATGAAACCATTCCAAATGAGCCCACACAAGACTTTCGGGAACAGACACACGACCCTTGTCGAACGTTCCACAACACTGATTTATTATTCACATGAAGTAAGCATTCCCCGGAAAAAGAAAAAGAAGTAAGCATTCATGAAATAAAAAAATCTTGTCTTGGCCCAACTAGCTATTAAGGGCACCTCGGACACAGCGCACCAAATCATAAATGTCCAGGCCATAGTGTGAGGGTGCTTTCTACTACTTTGGAAGGTTAGTACCTCCCGGGTTTAAAGGGCCCTTAAGAGCATGGTTAATAGTATAGCCAACTGCTGGCTATAAGCCATTGCCATGTCACCTATAGCTCACCTTATAGCCAATATGTACAATAGTTGATTACAAGAGTGTATTACTTTTTTATTATATGGTCCACCTTTCACTCTCACAAAGTACCTAGGAGCACGAGTTAGAGCTGGCTCTTCACCAAGAGCACGCTTATCTTCTCTCTCCTCTTGTCTTTCCTCCAACTAAGCAAAAATATACTAGTTTATTTCTTATAGCCGGCTGACTCAGCTCTATTGTATTTGCTCTAAGCCATAGCTTCGGAACCAAGACAGTTGTCTATTTTAATAGTCTGATTCTTGGAACTCCTCACAAGCCGGGCAGTGCTCGTTTCTCCTCAATACATGCGTCCAATGAATGGCTTGCATGCTGAGCTGCCGCGGCAAATTTCTCTCACCTGCCTGCATGCGTTCTCTGACCTGCTTGCATGCGGCCAATTAGCAGCAGCCTTTTCCTCATGCTTGCATGCACAGCGCTAATACACACGTAGCCTTACAAATTAGGAGGAGGTGAGCTGGCTCAAGGGCCTTTTAAACCCGGACGGAGGTAGTACCATCCAATATGGTGCCACAGATGTCAACGGACGCATCTGCGCGTCTGAATTTCCATCCGGACCTCCGCCTCATACACGTCCGACAACATGGTCTCACCGGAAACCCTCTCCCACGTGTCCTCTACAGCTCTACCTTTGCATTGGGCTCCACATTCATGGCGGCCCGAAGCAGGCGCTACTGGTCACCACATCATGCCGGTCGGAAGGTGCGACAATGGGTGGCTCGGTGGCCAAGAATGCCCCCAGCACCACGTCTTATTTTTTGATACAGGGTTGATTTTATTGACTCAAAATGAAGCATAAAGCGGATACAAACACAATGAGGACTGACCTGGCCTTTGAAAAGTTAGGATGCACATAACCAATACCAACGCACATACACAAACAAAAAAAAAACACCCAGACAATGAGCAAAGTCGCATAAGACCCAAGCTATGCCTAAGTACGAAAAAAGACTAAAATCAAAACAGTAATCGGCAAACTACAACCACAACTATATCTGCACCAACAATCTTCTGACACCACTGCGACATTGATGTTTTTCAACAGCAACGCCTTCAGGAAGAAAACGACACTCAAGCATCGTCGTCACCGAATCCAACCACCGGAGGCTAGATTTCTAGGTTTTCACCGTGAAGAACAAGCCCGTTTCATAGTCCTTGCATATCTATTTCCGTTTCATAGTCCATGCGCTGATCTATGTAGTTTATATTCACGTTGCATGCTTAATATGGATACAGGGTATCGAATATGAGGAGTGACGCGTCAAAAAAAATGAGGAGTGCGGATGTGGAGGACATAAATTGAGGAGTGCCCAGTCAATGCATGTGGACGCGCACGGACGTGTCCGTGAGCATTTTGTGCAGTTGTTGACTTGGAATTGTAAACCGAAGAAGCATTCCTGTGATCTAGCTGTATGAATGGTTTCATTTTCAATACGAGGGGACGAATTCGGTGACCCTGGCTATAGATGCTCTTACCCATTACAATAGTGCGGACAACGCTCAATAATCTTTGAGACTTTTCAATGCTCTTTGAGAAGTAGTACAAGTTCTCAATGTGGGGACAATAACATCAAAGGACGTGAATTTTCAATCCTCTTTGAGTACCGGTTCTCAAGCTCCAGGGTGAAAAACGATCACTACCTCCATGTGAGCGTATGTAAAATATGGTAGCTGATGCGGGTCATTCAACTTCGGAAGGTTAGTAAATAGTAAAGATATGTATAATTCTTAGACTTATATATAATACATCGTGTATTTGTTTTTCTTCTCCAAAAAAAAGCATGGTCTACTTTGGAGGAAAGGGAGTACTTGATGTGGCTCAGCTCTAGCCTCAATCATATGTCTTGGCAAGATATTTGCAAGTGACGAGACAGAAGCCGCGTGAGTCTCCCATCTCCCTCACGTCTTTAAATACTTGTCGCCTCCTCTCATCTCCCAACGCACATAAATCATTTGATCAGCCTCTTGCCCCGTTTGCTTTGTTCTTCACAAGGTTGCTAGCTCGCTCGACCATGGCAAGCAGCAACAGCATCCCAGCCAGCACCTTGGGCGAGATCAGAGCTGCCCAGCGTGCGGACGGGTTAGCGGCGGTGCTGGCCATTGGCACGGCGAACCCGCCCCACTGCGTGCCGCAGGGCGACTACCCCGACTACTACTTCCGCGTCACCCAGAGCGACCACCTCACCCACCTCAAGCCCACCTTCGCCAAACTATGCCGGATCCCAGGCGTCGAGAGGCGTTTCTTCTACCACACCGAGGAGCTGCTCTCCGCCCAGCCGGACATGTCCCTGGAGGCCCGGCTCGAGATCGTGGCCGCTGCCGCCCCGGAGCTCGCCGCGTCGGCCGCCGCCAAGGCCATTGCCGAGTGGGGTCGTACCGCGGCCGACATCACCCACCTCGTCGTCACCACCAACGCGGGAGCGCACGCGCCGGGCACTGACGTCCGCCTCGTCTCCCTCCTTGGTCTCCGCCATGATGTCTGCCGCACGGCGCTCCAGCTCAACGGCTGTGCCGCTGGGTCCGCTGCGCTGCGCCTCGCCAAGGACTTCGCCGAGAATAACCGTGGCGCCCGCGTCCTCGTGGTCTGCGTCGAGCTCACCGTCGCTGTTTTTCGCGGGCCCGTTGAGTCGGACACCTTCGACACCCTCATTTCCCAGGCACTGTTCGGCGACGGAGCGGGCGCGGCCATTGTGGCGGCTGACCCCGACGCCCGGGAGCGCCCCCTGTTCAACATGGTTGCGGCCTCGCAGGCCGTGATACCGGACACCGAGCACGTACCCAGGATGCATCTCGGGAGTGGAGGCATCGACTGGAACATTTCGAACGGACTACCAAGGCTGGCGGCAGGCATCATTGAGCGTTGCTTGCTGGATGCACTGGGCGACCAGCTTACCACCGTCGTCGGAGGTGTCGTCGACTGGAATGATCTCTTCTGGGCGGTGCACCCGGGCAGCGGCGGGATGCTGGAGCGCATCGGCAAGGCACTCCGGCTGGCCCCGGAGAAGCTGGCGGCTAGCAGAACTGTGGTCAGAGAGTACGGGAACATGTTGGGCGCCACGGTGATCTTCGTGCTCGATGAGGTCAGGCGCCGAAGAATAAATCCTGAAGGTGCTGGAGCTGGAGCTGGCCTTAATGAAGAGTGGGGGGTGATGATTGGATTCGGACCAGGGTTCACTGTCGAGGCGATGCTGCTGCACGCTGCCACCTAAGGTAAACCCAAGAAAAAGAACGAAAATGCATGGCACATACAGAGTAGTACTAGTATATATATTCAATAAGTGCATGCAATGCAACCTTTTATATTTCCATATCCATATGTCACTTTGATATTCCCATATCCATATGTCACTTTGATATTTCCGTCTTTCACGTAAGCGATGTGAACATGTGTGGTGTGAGAATGGTATTGTAAGTTGTGTAAGAGTGAGTTTTAAAAAAAGTTGTGTAAGAACGATCAATATTATATGGTCATAAATATATATGGAGTATATGATATCCGTACTGTGTGGATTACTGTATATACCTGTTGTTAAATTTGGGGACGCTGCTGCTGTGAATTGACATGTTTCCTCTGGAATACAGGCCTAACTAGTACCTGAATTTCACTGGAATTCAAAATTATCATAGTAATTGATTTCATCGAAAGAGGAAGTACAAGCGAAAATGAAATGGCACAAGCATATCTCTCCTCATCTTTTATAGTCAGACAGTGTCAGACACACAAGTATTGCTACCTGAATCCGCGACATTGCCCAGTACCGATTGGTTTGCCGAGTGCATTGAGTCGGGCACTCGGCACACAATTCTTGCCGAGTAAAAAAAAAATTCCCATTGACAAGAAATTCTTTGTTGAGTGCCGTGAGTATGTTTTCTTTTACACTCGCCAAACACTTATTTTCCTTTTTTTTTCTTCCTCTTTCTTTTGTTTCTTTTCTTTTGTACATTATTTATTTTCCTTTTTCCTTTTACATTTTGTTATATTCTACATTTTTCATTTTCATTTCATCCTTCCTATTTTGTTTTATATGCGTTAAGTGCATATTTTAGGCATTTAGTTAATATAATAAAAAAAAGAACTGTAAGTACATAGAAACATTGTTAAAATTGGGTTGAAAAGTCTTATTTGTGTTCTTGAGACTATGTCTAGACCTTATCCCAAAAAAGAAAGGAATTACAAATATCGATGGCGTTGACGAGGGAACCGCAAGCCCTAGCTTTCCATCAAGCCATACAGTTACCAAGAATCGAGGAAATTATTATTGCGTTATTAATGCAAGGGCCTAATAAAAATGATACAACATTTGGTGGCTCTGTGGCCCAATAAACCCAGGCGAGGGACAAATGATCATGTTAGAAAAAAAACATTATCTTCATCAAGTTGGGCGAGAATTAAAGATTGGGTTTCTTCCATTTGCGAGCATTGGGTTTCAAGCCTGCGTGAGTGTTTATCTAGATTTTTCACGGTATGACCTAAACCATCAAGTCCTTCATATAGGTGAGATATAACCTTTTCATTTTGGTAGAGACACCTCCTCTGGTCTTTTTTAAAACCATATTGATGATGCTTTAGTTTCCTCATTTCCACAATGAGTTCGTCTTCTCGTCGATAAATACTAAAGAGATCTATGTTTTCTTGTTTAACTTGCTCGAGCAGCTGACCTTTCCCTTTTGGTATGTCTCTAAATTCATCCATATTATCGACATCGTAAATTTTCCTGAGATCTTAGCTGGGTCTTCAGTATACCATTATTTTCTAGCAGTTGTGATCTTTTGTATCTAATCCTCTACAACCTTCAGGGTTAAAGGCATGCCTTTTAACCTCATCCATAAGTTCACAATCAATAGAATACTCAGAAGGAAACTTAGTAGGATGAACTATGGGAGATCTTGAGCCCACATAAGGAGCATAATACTACTTCAAAGATTTTTTTCCTTCTTTTAGGTGACCGTCATATCTACAGACAAACTTTTAATCCCCGCTGATTGATTTTTTTGGATTTTTTTCTATGAGTGAAGCTTGTAGCTGCTCCGAATAATGTGTGACAATGAGCATATATAAAAACAGCGCCTGCAAATCAGTTACAAAACAAATACTCTGCCGTAGCTCCCCGACAACGGCGCCAGAACATGCTTGATGGCATGTAAGACACACATGGTTGCGTAGCAACTTCATATAAGTATCCCAATAGTTATCACCCCAAAAAGAAGAGAGGAGAATATTGTGAGTGGCGTTTTGGTCACATAGAAGTTGTCATATGTCTTGTGTGAAGTAATTGTCTGAAAATCTGGATATAGTATCACGGTCCCATGAAACAAATATACCAGGGTGGACTGTTGATTGTTGCAGCGAGATTAATAAAGAGTTAAAAGGCAAATAACATAAAGTAAAGCATCTGAAAATAAACATATGTTGTCTGCAATGTAGAAGTTAGGCGCAAAGAAACTTCAGATTATGGTGTACATCAAGTGTGCAAGTCGGGCGATAACACTAGTAACCTTGTACTGTCATTCTACAACATAGATTGTTTGTTCTGTAGGTGGTTCGCTCTTGAGTGGTCAAACTACTACGCGCCAGAATTGTTCTACCCTACAATGCTCCTTCGACATTGTCATAACATGGGCGTTTCCACAATTAAGGTCATGAGAGGGAAAACGCGGTGTCAAGGATCATTATTATCTCATATTGTCTTCGCTGCTCATAGATACTATCACTTGTCACCTGGAGGGCATACATTCACTAAATAATATGCGTTACCACTGTACGTCTTCGAATCATGTTTCTTGGGCCCTTAAATTAGACAACATGTATTATGTTCACCAAAGATAAACAACGTACTAAACAATCATAAAACTATGACCACAAAAGACGACATATTGAATAGATACAAATGAGTCTCAACAATCCACTGAATCTTCCCTCCCACAGAAATAAAAATTGATCTTTTATCTTGTGCTATCTATTCGGGTGCAGAATAATTGTCCACTGAGCTACTTAATAACCATATTTGTTGATCGATTTATAAATGGGTGCACAATTTATGTGATAAGATGCATGCACGATACACACAACTACAAATTAATGCAGCGACATTTAGCAAGCACCGCCTTCGGACTAATTTGTGCACTGAGAGTATTGAATCTTTATGCAAGAAAAAATAACATATGCACCATGAACACGCCATGCCCAGAGAATCCAATATTACATGTACAATAACATTCAATATAATCACCCAACGACAACCAACGAGCCCCGATCTACTCCCTTCCCCCGCGTCCCTCCCGCATCGGGCGACTCGGGTGGGCCGCTACCCTAGCGACCGCCAAGCCCCGATCTACTACCTCCTCTCCTCCCGTCGCCGCCGCGTGATACCGGTAGACTAAGCCCTGGGGCAGATGGAGGTGGGGGGGGGGGTCTCTCCTTCTCCCCCGCGTCTTGGGGTGGGGCCCCCGACATGTGGAGGCGTGGCTCGTCGGGTCCTGTGTTGTGGCGGTTGGCCCTGCCGTGTGGCGACGGCGGGCGGCTCTACTGCCAGCCGGATCTCGGATTGGCGGCGCCGGCATGGAGGACCTGGTGGATGGATTGGCTGTACGTGAGGTCTGGCCTCCGATCAGATCTGGTCTGGCCTGTGGGGCTTGCTCCTTGCGTGGCGGCGGTGATCGGTGGTGGTCCCATGCATACGAGGCCGGATGGAGGTTCCTGGAGCGGATGCATGTGAAAACCCAACTCTTGTCTCGTTGCCAAGGCCGACGATGGTGGCGGTTTCGCCGTTGTCCCCTTCCTGAAGGCATCATCGTGTTGAAGCTCTAGACCCCTATCCGCCAACTCCAGTGGAAAGCCTAGATTGGTCGATCAGATGACGGCGGTGCTCTTACGCCGTATCTCTCTTGGGGGCGTCATTCTTGGAGGTATGCATAGGCTCGAGGGACCAGTGGATGACAATTGTGGTGGAGCGGTGTTCCATGTGTCGCGTCGATGACGTGGGGTCTCGTTTGAAGGAAATATGCCCTAGAGGCAATAATAAAGTTATTATTAATTTCCTTATATCATGATAAATGTTTATTATTCATGCTAGAATTGTATTAACCGGAAACATAATACATTTGTGAATACATAGACAAACATAGTGTCACTAGTATGCCTCTACTTGACTAGCTCGTGAATCAAAGATGGTTAAGTTTCCTAGCCATGGACAAAAGAGTTGTCATTTGATTAACGAGATCACATCATTAGGAGAATGATGTGATTGACTTGACCCATTCCGTTAGCTTAGCACACGATCGTTTAGTATGTTGCTACTGCTTTCTTCATGACTTATACATGTTCCTGTGACTATGAGATTATGCAACTCCCGTTTACCAGAGGAACACTTTGTGTGCTACCAAACGTCACAACGTAACTGGGTGATTATAAAGGTGCTCTACAGGTGTCTCCGAAGGTACATGTTGGGTTGGCGTATTTCGAAATTACGTTTTGTCACTCTGATTGTCGGAGAGGTATCTCTGGGCCCTCTCGGTAATACACATCACTTAAGCCTTGCAAGCATTGCAACTAATGAGTTAGTTGTGGGATGATGTATTACGGAACGAGTAAAGAGACTTGCAGGTAACGAGATTGAATTAGGTATTGGATACCGACAATCGAATCTCGGGCAAGTAACATACCGATGACAAAGGGAACAACGTATGTTGTTATGCGGTTTGACCGATAAAGATCTTTTTAGAATATGTAGGAGCCAATATGAACATCCAGGATCGACTATTGGTTATTGACTGGAAACAGTTCTAGGTCATGTCTACATAGTTCTCGAACCCGTAGGGTCCGCACGCTTAAGGTTACGATGACAGTTATATTATGAGTTTATGAGTTTTGATGTACCGAAGGAGTTCGGAGTCCCGGATGAGATCGGGGACATGACGAGGAGTCTCGAAATGGTCTAGACGTAAAGATCGATATATTGGACGACTATATTTGGACTTCGGAAAGGTTCCGAGTGATTCGGGTATTTTTCGGAGTACCACAGAGTTACGGGAATTCGCCGGGAGAAGTATTGGGCCTTATTGGGCATACGGGAAAGAGAGAGGGGCTGCCTAGGGCAGGCCGCGCGCCCCCCCAAGGCCTAGTCCGAATTGGACTAGGGGGAGGGGCGCACCCCCTCCTTCCTTCCCTTCTCTCTTCCCTTTCCTTCTCTCCCACTCCTACTACATGGAAGGTCTCCTAGTTGGACTAGGAAAGGAGGGAATCCTACTCCCGGTGGGAGTAGGACTCCTCCCTGGCGCGCCCTCCCTTGGACGGCCGCCCCCTCCCCCTTGCTCCTTTATATACGGGGGCAGGGGGGCACCCCATGACACACAAGTTGATCTACGGATCGTTCCTTAGCCGTGTGCGGTGCCCCCCTCCACCATATTCCACCTCGGGCATATCGTCGTGGAGTTTAGGCGAAGCCCTGCGCCGGTAGAGCATCATCATCGTCACCACGCCGTCGTGCTGACGGAACTCATCCCCGACACTTTGCTGGATCGGAGTCTGGGGATCGTCATCGAGCTGAACGTGTGCTGAACTCGGAGGTGTCGTACGTTCGGTACTTGGATCGGTCGGATCGTGAAGACGTACGACTACATCAACCGCGTTGTCATAACGCTTCCGCTTACGGTCTACGAGGGTACATGGACAACACTCTCCCCTCTTGTTGCTATGCCATCACCATGATCTTGCGTGTACGTAGGAAATTTTTTGAAATTACTACGTTCCTCAACAGTGGCATCCGAGCCTAGGTTTTATGCGTAGATGTCATATGCACGAGTAGAACACAAGTGAGTTGTGGGCGATACAAGTCATACTGCTTTCCAGCATGTCATACTTTGGTTCGGCGGTATTGTGAGATGAGCGGCCCAGACCGACATTACGCGTACGCTTACGCGAGACTAATTTCACCGTTACGAGCACTCGTGCTTAAAGGTGGCTGGCGGGTGTCTGTCTCTCTCACTTTAGCTGAATCGAGTGTGGCTACGCCCGGTCCTTGCGAAGGTTAAAACAGCAAACTTGACGAACTATCGTGTGGTTTTGATGCATAGGTAAGAACGGTTCTTGCTAAGCCCGTAGCAGCCACGTAAAACTTGCAACAACAAAGTAGAGGACGTCTAACTTGTTTTTGCTGGGCATGTTGTGATGTGATATGGTCAAGACGTGATGCTATATTTTATTGTATGAGATGATCATGTTTTGTGACCGAAGTTATCGGCAACTAGCAGGAGCCATATGGTTGTCGCTTTATTGTATGAAATGCAAACGCCCGTAATTGCTTTACTTTATCACTAAGCAGTAGCGATAGTCGTAGAAGCAATAGATGGCGTAAACGACAACGATGCTACGATGGAGATCAAGGTGTCGCTCCGGTGACGATGGTGATCACGACGGTGCTTCGGAGATGGGGATCACAAGCACAAGATGATGATGGCCATATCATGTCACTTATATTGATTGCATGTGATGTTTATCCTTTATGCATCTTATCTTGCTTTGATTGACGCTAGCATTTTAAGATGATCTCTCACTAAAAATTATCAAGAAGTGTTCTCCCTGAGTATGCACCGTTGCCAAAGTTCGTCATGCCCAGACACCACGTGATGATCGGGTGTGATAAGCTCTACGTCCATCTACAATGGGTGTAAGCCAGTTTTGCACATGCAGAATACTCAGGTTAAACTTGACGAGCCTAGCATATGCAGATATGGCCTCGGAACACGGAGACCGAAAGGTCGAGCGTGAATCATATAGTAGATATGATCAACATAGTGATGTTCACCATTGAAAACTACTCCATCTCACGTGATGATCGGTTATGGTTTAGTTGATTTGGATCACGTGGTCACTTAGATGACTCGAGAGATGTCTGTCTAAGTGGGAGTTCTAATGTAATATGATTAATTGAACTTAAATTTATCATGAACTTAGTCCTGGTAGTATTTTGCAAATTATGTTGTAGATCAATAGCTTGCACTATTGCTTTCATATGTTTATTTTGATATGTTCCTAGAGAAAATTGTGTTGAAAGATGCTAGTAGCAATGATGCGGATTGGATCCGTGATCTGATGTTTATCCTCATTGCTGCAGAGAAGAATTATGTTCTTAATGCACCGCTAGGTGACAGACCTATTGCAAGAGCAGATGCAGACGTTATGAACGTTTGGCTAGCTCAATATGATGAGTACTTGATAGTTTAGTGCACCATGCTTAACGGCTTAGAATTGGGACTTCAAGGACGTTTTGAACGTCATGGACCATATGAGATGTTCCAGGAATTGAAGTTAATATTTCAACCAAATACCCGAGTTGAGAGATATGAAGTCTCCAACAAGTTCTATAGCTAAAAGATGGAGGAGAATCGCTCAACTAGTGAGCATGTGCTCAGATTGTCTGGGTACTACAATCGCTTGAATCAAGTGGGAGTTAATGTTCCAGATAAGATAGTGATTGATAGAATTCTCTAGTCACCATCACCAAGTTAGTAGAACTTTGTGATGAACTTAGTATGGAAGGGATGACGAAAACGATTCCCAAGCTCTTCATGATGTTGAAATCGACGAAGGTAGAAATCAAGAAAGAGCATCAAGTGTTAATGGTTGACAAGATCACTAGTTTCAAAAGAAGGGCAAAGGGAACGAAAGGGAACTACGACTAGAATGACAAGCAAGTTGTCACTCCCACGAAGAAGCCCAAAGCTGAACCAAAGACTGAAACTGAGTGCTTACACTGCAAAGGAAATGGTCACTGGAAACGGAAATACCCTGAATATTTGGTGGATAAGAAGGATGGCAAACTAAACAAGGGTATATTTGATATACA
This sequence comes from Triticum aestivum, assembly GCF_018294505.1. Lineage (NCBI taxonomy): Eukaryota > Viridiplantae > Streptophyta > Magnoliopsida > Poales > Poaceae > Triticum > Triticum aestivum. Next base: position 712,988,963 of record NC_057803.1, read on the forward strand.
GATTATTGATGTGTACCTAACTAGTGTTTATAGTAACCCCTGAGTATTTGATACTTGTTCGGTTGCTAAGATTAGTAACTCGAAACAGGAGTTACAGAATAAACAGAAACTAGTTGAGGGTGAAGTGACGATGTATGTTGGAAGTGGTTCCAAGATTGATATGATCATCATCGCACACTCCCTATACTTTCGGGATTAGTGTTGAACCTAAATAAATGTTATTTGGCATTTGCGTTGAGCATGAATATGATTTGATCATGTTTATTGCAATATGGTTATTCATTTAAAATCAGAGAATAATTGTTGTTCTGTTTAAATGAATAAATCCTTTAATGGTCATACACCCAATGAAAATAGTTTGTTGGATCTCGATCATAGTGATACACATATTCATAATATTGATGCCAAAAGATGCAAAGTTGATAATTATAGTGCAACTTATTTGTGGCACTGCCATTTGGGTCATATCGGTGTAAAGCGCATGAAGAAACTCCATAAAGATGGATTTTCGGAATCACCTGGTTATGAATCATTTGATGCTTGCGAACCGTGCCTTTTGGGCAAGATGACTAAAAACTCCGTTCTTCGAAACAATGGAACGAGCTACTGACTTGTTGGAAATAATACATACCGATGTATGCGATCCAATGATTATTGATGCTCGTGGCAAGTATCGTTATTTTCTGACCTTCACAGATGATTTGAGCAGATATGCGTATATCTACTTGATGAAACATAAGTCTGAAATAGTTGAAAAGTTCAAAGAATTTCAGAGTGAAGTGGAGAATCATCGTAACAAGAAAATAAAGTTTCTACGATCTGATCGTGGAGGAAAATATTTGAGTTACGAGTTTGGCCTTCATATAAAACAATGTGGAATAGTTTCACAGCTCACGCCACCTAGAACACCACAACGTTATGGTGTGTCCGAACGTGTAACCACACTTTATTGGATACGGTGTGATCTATGATGTATCTTACCGATTTACCACTGTTGTTTTGGGGTCATGCATTAGAGACAACTACATTCACGTTTAATAGGGCACCATCTAAATCCGTTGAGACGACACCGTATGAACTATGGTTTAGCAGTAAACCTAAGCCGTCGTTTCTTAAAGTTTGGAGTTGCGATGCTTATATGAAAAAGGTTTTCAACCTGATAAGCTCGAACCCAAATCGGAGAAGTGCGTCTTCATAAAATTCCCAAAGGAAACTATTGGGTACTCCTTCTATCACAAATCCAAAGGCAAAACATTCGTTGCTAAGAATGGATCCTTTCTAGAGAAGGAGTTTCTCTCGAAAGAAGTGAGTGGGAGGAAAGTAGAACTTGATAAGGTAATTGTACCTTCTCCCTTATTGGAAAGTAGTTCATCACAGAAATTTGTTCCTGTGACTACTACACCAATTAGTGAGGAAGCTAATGATGATGATCATGTAACTTCAGATTAAGTTACTACAGAACCTTGTAGGTCTTCCAGAGTAAGATCCGCACCAGAGTGGTATGGTAATCCTGTTCTGGAAGTTATGTTACTAGACCATGACGAACCTACGAACTATGAAGAAGCGATGGTGAGCCCAGATTCCGCAAAATGGCTTGAGGCCATGAGATCTGAGATAAGATCCATGTATGAAAACAAAGTATGGACTTTGATTGACTTGCCCAATGATCGGCGAGACATTGAGATTAAATGGATCTTCAAGAGGAAGACGGACGCTGATAGTGTTACTATCTACAAAGCTGGAATTGTCGCAAAAAAGGTTTTCGACAAGTTCAAGGTGTTGACTACGATGAGAGTTTTTCACTCGTATCTGTGCTTAAGTCTGTCTGAATCATGTTAGCAATAACCACATTTTATGAAATCTGGCAGATGGATGTCAAAACTGCATTCCTTAATGGATTTTTTAAAGAAGAGTTGTATATGATGCAACCAGAAGGTTTTGTCGATCCGAAAGGTGCTAACAAAATGTGCAAGCTCCAGCGATCCATCAATGGATTGGTGCAAGCATCTCGGAGTTGGAATATACGCTTTGATAAGTTGATCAGAGCATATAGTTTTAATAGAGACTTGCGGTGAAGCCTGTATTTACAAGAAAGTGAGTGGGAGCACTACAGCATTTCTGATAAGTATATGTGAATGACATATTGTTGATCGGAAATAATGTAGAATTTTTCTAGAAAGCATAAAGGAGTGTTTGAAAGGAGTTTTTCAAAGAAAGACCTTGGTGAAGCTGCTTACACATTGAGCATCAAGATCTATAGAGATAGATCAAGACGCTTGATAAGATTTTTCAATGAGTACATACCTTGACAAGATTTTGAAGTAGTTCAAAATGGAACAGTCAAAGAAAGAGTTCTTGCCTATGTTGCAAGGTGTGAAGTTGAGTAAGACTCAAAACCCGACCATGGCAGAAAATAGAAAAGAATGAACACTCATTCCCTATGCCTCAGTCATAGGTTCTATAAAGTATGCTATGCTGTGTACTAGACCTATTGTATACCTTGCTCTGAGTTTGGCAAAGGAATACAATTTTGATCTAAAAGTAGATCACTAGAACAGCGGTCAAGAATATCCTTAGTGAGGACTAAGGAGATGTTTCTCGATTATGGAGGTGATAAAAGAGCCAGTCGTAAAAAGTTACAACGATGCAAGCTTTTACACCAATCCAGATGACTCTAAGTCTCAATCTGGATACATATTGAAAGTGGGAGCAATTAGCTAGAGTAGCTCCGTGCAGAGCATTGTGGATATAGAATATTTGCAAAATACATACGGCTCTGAATGTCACAGACCCGTTGACTAAACTTCTCTCATGAGCAAAACATGATCATACCTTAGTACTCTTTGGGTGTTAATCACATAGCGATGTGAACTAGATTATTTACTCTAGTAAACCCTTTGGGTGTTGGTCACATGACGATGTGAACTATGGGTGCTAATCACATGGTGATGTGAATTATTGGTGTTAAATCACATGGCGATGTGAACTAGATTATTGACTCTAGTGCAAGTGGGAGACTGAAGGAAATATGCCCTAGAGGCAATAATAAAGTTATTATTTATTTCCTTATATCATGATAAATGTTTATTATTCATGCTAGAATTGTATTAACCGGAAACATAATACATGTGTGAATACATAGACAAACATAGTGTCACTAGTATGCCTCTACTTGACTAGCTCGTGAATCAAAGATGGTTAAGTTCCTAGCCATGGACAAAAGAGTTGTCATTTGATTAACGAGATCACATCATTAGGAGAATGATGTGATTGACTTGACCCATTCCGTTAGCTTAGCACACGATCGTTTAGTATGTTGCTACTACTTTCTTCATGACTTATACATGTTCCTGTGACTATGAGATTATGCAACTCCCGTTTACCAGAGGAACACTTTGTGTGCTACCAAACGTCACAACGTAACTGGGTGATTATAAAGGTGCTCTACAGGTGTCTCCGAAGGTACATGTTGGGTTGGCGTATTTCGAGATTAGGTTTTGTCACTCCGATTGTCGGAGAGGTATCTCTGAGCCCTCTCGGTAATACACATCACTTAAGCCTTGCAAGCATTGCAACTAATGAGTTAGTTGTGGGATGATGTATTACGGAACGAGTAAAGAGACTTGCAGGTAACGAGATTGAACTAGGTATTGGATACCGACGATCGAATCTCGGGCAAGTAACATACTGATGACAAAGGGAACAACGTATGTTGTTATGCGGTTTGACCGATAAAGATCTTTGTAGAATATGTAGGAGCCAATATGAACATCCAGGTTCCACTATTGGTTATTGACCTGAAACAGTTCTAGGTCATGTCTACATAGTTCTCGAACCCGTAGGGTCCGCACGCTTAAGGTTACGATGACAGTTATATTATGAGTTTATGAGTTTTGATGTAGCGAAGGAGTTCGGAGTCCCGGATGAGATCGGGAACATGATGAGGAGTCTCGAAATGGTCTAGACGTAAAGATCGATATATTGGACGACTATATTCGGACTTCGGAAAGGTTCCAAGTGATTCGGGTATTTTTCGGAGTACCGGAGAGTTACGGGAATTCGCCGGGAGAAGTATTGGGCCTTATTGGGCCATACGGGAAAGAGAGAGGGGCTGCCTAGGGCAGGCCGCGCGCCCCCCCAAGGCCTAGTCCGAATTGGACTAGGGGGAGGGGCCGCACCCCCTCCTTCCTTCCCTTCTCTCTTCCCTTTCCTTCTCTCCCACTCCTACTACATGGAAGGTCTCCTAGTTGGACTAGGGAAGGAGGGAATCCTACTCCCGGTGGGAGTAGGACTCCTCCCTGGCGCGCCCTCCCTTGGCTGGCCGCCCCCTCCCCCTTGCTCCTTTATATACGGGGGCAGGGGGCACCCCATGACACACAAGTTGATCTACGGATCGTTCCTTAGTCGTGTGCGGTGCCTCCCTCCACCATATTCCACCTCGGTCATATCGTCGCGGAGTTTAGGCGAAGCCCTGCGCCGGTAGAGCATCATCATCGTCACCACGCCGTCGTGCTGACGGAACTCATCCCCGACACTCTGCTGGATCAGAGTCCGGGGATCGTCATCGAGTTGAACATGTGCTGAACTCGGAGGTGCCGTACGTTCGGTACTTGGATCGGTCGGATCGTGAAGACGTACGACTACATCAACCGCGTTGTCATAACGCTTCCGCTTACGGTCTACGAGGGTACGTGGACAACACTCTCCCCTCTCGTTGCTATGCCATCACCATGATCTTGCGTGTACGTAGGAAATTTTTTGAAATTACTACGTTCCCCAACATCGTTGGCATGGCGTGGCAGGGTCTCGGCGGCAGATGTGTAATGATGGACACGCGTAGGGATGAGATGGTGTCTTGCACCGTGGTGGCGTCGACATCAGGCTTGTCAACGTCGATGCGTAAATATCTGCTCTGAAGATGGATCAATGGAAGACGGTGGCGATGATGTATGAGAGTGCGTCGGACTGGTATGTGCCCCGTACCGGGTGTTTTTCTTTGTTGGGGCCTCCGGTTTTAGATGTTAGGCTTAGGTGAGAGGTCCGGGTATTTGGCTAACACTTTCCGCACCCCTCCATTCATGGAGAGGAGTAGTGACATATGTTGCCAAGATGACAACATCAAACATATTAATGTATTACTTAGTATGGTTATTGTTAATTAATAAAGTGGCTGCATGCATCTCCCAAATGCAGAGGCCTGGGGTCATTCTCCTTTAACAAAAAACATGCAATACAAAAATAAGAGTTGCACATCCTTTTATTACATGATGCCGTCCTTGTACTTGCGTATGAATGCGTACATGTCCACAGAGATGTCATGTTCGTGGTTATTTTTCGCTGGAGAACTCTTGCTTGCATGCACGGGGCAGTTCAGCTGCTTTAGTTTGGCCTTGTTTTAAATTGTGTTGCGTCGATGGCTGCATCTCATAGGATTTTAGAGGGCAATTTTCTTCATCTGCACATCCTTTACTAATTATTATATTGTACGTGATTATATTGTATTCCCTATGTTTACGTCTTATATTTCTTTACAAAAGTGGAAGCACTTGAAAGCTATTAAAAATATGCCCTATTAGATACACATGTGGGTTATGCTACAAGTTTGTACATATGATATCATGGTTTATTAGCGGAATACTTTTATAGAGAAGATACAAAACAAACACAGATGTGAAGAGGACACCATCGAGGTTGTGTGTTGGTGTCATCATCATCAATTAGCCACCGACAAAGCACACACCGCAAAAGCGCGAGTTGCACACGAGTATCCAAGCAATACAACCAGCCACTCGCTGGCAATAGGGCAACAATGAATCCTATGACGAACTAGGACGGGAGACTATCACTAGTAGAAAAAGGGCCTTTAGTCCCGGTTTATAAGGGCCTTTATTCCCGGTACTAGAACCGGGACTAAAGGGTCGTTACTAAAACCTCTCCCTTTAGTCCCGGTTCTTACACGAACCGGGAGTAAAGGCCGTCCACATGGCCGCTGCCTGGAGGTCCACCTTAATTTCCGGTTGGTAACACCAACCAGTACTAAAGGAAATTTCCAGAATTTTTTTTCAAAATTCTTTTTGAAATTTTTTCTTGATTTTCAAATTTCTGAATTATTTTAACCTCTAATCTCTAATCACCCCTCATCGCTGCTCAATTTAACCTCTAATCTCTAATCACGCCTCATCAATCCAAATCATCTAACTTCCCGGACGGTCACCCATCCTCTCACTACTCCAGCCTGAGCACGCTTAACTTCCGGGTTCTATTCTCCCTCGTTTCCAAGTCTGCACTTGTTGTTTTTCCGACAATAGTAAGATGTCAATACTATTAACCCTCAGGAATTTAGCTTGAGCATGAAGTCACACATTTCACTGTTTGAGTTTGAAACTATTGTTCTAAAAAACAATAATTATTTAGTAACACTAATATTTCTTGAATAAGTAGTTTGACCACAGTTTGACCACAGTTTGACCAGATTTGATCAAAATTCAAAACAACGGAAATAATTATTTAGTAACACTAATATTTATTGAATAAGTAGTTTGACCATTGTTTGACTACAGTTTGACCACAATTTGACCAGATTTGACTAAAATTCAAAAAAACTGAAATAATTATTTAGTAACACTAATATTCTTGAATAATTATTTAGTGACACTAATACTTCTTGAATAAGTAGTTTGACTAGATTTAACAAAAATAAAAAAAATAAGAAAAATGAGCATAACTTTTTTTCCTTTTAGAATTTGAGGATTCTAAAATCGGATGCGTATTTTCGTGCTGAACATTTTGATATATTATACGTTTTTTCTGACATAGTATGCAAAAGTTATAGCCGTTTTACATTTTTCCCTACACTTTTTGCAAAACATGTCTAAATTTAAGTTTTTAAATTTTCCTAACTAGTAGATGTAGTAACATGACTACAACTCGAAGGATTTTAATTTTTGAAGTTGTTATCATTTTCTTTTGCTTTTTACAAAACTGAAAAGGTGATCCAGGGGGGTAGAGTTTTGAAAATGGGACCTTTAGTAGCGGTTCGTGCCTCGAACCGGTACTAATGCCTCAAACCCCATTAGTACTGGTTGGTGGCTCGAACCGGGACTAAAGGTCTAACCTTTAGTACTGGTTGGTGCCACGAACCGGTACTAATGGGCATCGCACCCTTTAGTCCCGGTTTGTGGCAGCAACCGGGACTAAATGTCCCATATGAACCGGGACTAATGCGTGTACGGTGCCCTAGATGCTCGAACCGGGACTAATGCTCACATTAGTCCCGGTTCATAATGCAACCGGGATTAATGCTCTTTTCTGGCCGAACGAAAGCCCTGTTTTCTACTAGTGTATGCAAGTCATATGTCGTGTAGGATGACCAAGTTGGGCCACCAGCCCCTTAGCATCGTTGCCATATGGACCTGGCTCGAAGGGCAGTGAACCGTTAGCAAGGAGGGGCACCTTGTCACCGGGCTGAGTCACGGGAAAAGTTGGCGGAGGTGGCAGCGAAGGTGCGCTTGCAACGGTGGATAGTGGGGCTTGAGGGGCATCCAGGGTTTTCTCCCTGGATGTTCGGGAGGAGCACCACGTGTGTGTGTGTAGTGATCAACCTGGAAAACTTTGACTAAGTACAAAATGAATATGCCTTGTATCTTGGAATGGAGAAAGTATGAATGATTGAACTTTTCTAAGACAATAGAAAATGAAGTACTACCTCGCATAAATTAAAAGGAGGTAGGAAAAAGCACCAGTGGAGTTCTATCTGAGGTAACCCTTCCTGACAATACCAATCGTAACCAATGTTGAGGAAATCGTTAACTGGTAGCTGCTCGCCCGGCTTGGGCGTAGTGATTAATTGGTGAATTGACCTATTAACTGGATTAATCAGTCGACCATTAATCGGTGGAATTTTAAACTCAATAGCAGCAAATTGTGGTTGGAGGAATAGTCTACATTGCAAATATGAACAAATTTAGCACCATTTTATTTTCTCAATAGATCACAAACATGTATACAACAACAAGCATCAACGAATATCCATGTGGGCGTAAAAAATCGTCAACAAACATGTATATGAGAACATTATTTTTTTTCTTGATTTCCGCCTGGGTCCCAACTACAAGAGATGGCGGCCACACAATGACGACAGAGGGAGGGAAGGTGATAGCTGTTGTGCAGGGCACCTGAACAAGTTAGTTGCCGGTGGTGGCAGGTTAGGAAGGAGTTGGGGAAGTAGCGATGCACATATGGTGAAGAGGAAGTGGTGACACATAGGAGGTGAGGGAAAGCGGCGTCGCACCAACGAGGACCTGGCCAGCCGCCATCAAGGCCAGGAGGGGATGACTGGAGAGGGAGGGCCGGGAGGAGGACCAAACCCTTGCTATTTAGGATGGGAGAGGTGATGACCCATAAGTGTAGGGGATCTATCGTAGTCCTTTCGATAAGTAAGAGTGTCGAACCCAACGAGGAGCAGAAGGAAATGATAAGCGGTTTTCAGTAAGGTTTTCTCTGCAAGCACTGAAATAATAGGTGATAGAAAGTTTTGTGATAAGATAAATAGTAACAAGCAAAAAGTAAATAAAGTGCAGCAAGGTGGCCCAATCCTTTATGTAGCAAAGGATAAGCCTGGACAAATTCTAATAATGAAGAAGGAGCTCCCGAGGACACATTGGGAATTATCGTCAAGCTAGTTTTCATCACGTTCATAAGATTCGCGTTCGGTACTTTGATAATTTGATATGTGGGTGGACCAGCACTTGGGTACTGCCCTAACTTGGACAAGCATCCCACTCATGATTAACCCCTATTGCAAGCATCCGCAACTACAAAAAGGAGTATTAAGGTAAACCTAACCACAACATTAAACATATGGGTCCATATCAACCCCTAACGAAGCAACGCATAAACTAGGGTTTAACCTTCTGTCACTCTACCAACCAATCATCTACTTATTACTTCCCTATGTGTGACACCCCCGATTCAATCATACACTAATCATGCACGCAAACGTGTACGATCAAGATCAAGGACTCACGGGAAGATATCACAACACAACTCTAAAAGTAAAATAAGTCATACTAGCATCATATTACAAGCCAAGGGCCTCGAGGGCTCGAATAAAAGTGCTCGAACATAAACGAGTTAGCGGAAGCAACAATATCTGAGTATAGACATAAGTTAAACAAGTTGGCCTTAAGAAGGCTAGCACAAAAGTAACGACGATCGAAAAGGCGAGGCCTCCTGCCTGGGACCTCCTAACTACTCCTCGAAGCCGAACTCCATGTAGAACCATCCTCGGGATCCTCTGGCTCCTAGACTCCAGCATCTGGTTGCGGCATCCGAGAAGAAGAGGGAAAAGGGGCGAAAGAGGGAGCAAAGCAATCGTGAGTACTCATCCAAAGTACTCGCAAGCAAGGATCTACACTACATAAGCATGGGTATATGTGTAAAGAGGCAATATCGGTGGACTGAACTGCAGAATGCCAGAATAAGAGGGGAATAGCTAGTCCTATCGAAGACTACGCTTCTGGCAGCCTCCGTCTTGCAGCATGTAGAAGAGAGTAGATTGAAGTCCTCCAAGTAGCATCGCATAGCATAATCCTACCCGGCGATCCTCCCCTCGTCGCCCTATGGAAAAGCGATCACCGGGATGTTTGTGGAACTTGTCTGGGTGTGTTTTATTAAGTATCCGGTTCTAGTTGTCATAAGGTTAAGGTACAACTCCTGGTCGTCCTTTTACCGAGGGACACGGCTATTTGAATAGATAAACTTCCCTGCAGGGGTGCACCACATAACCCAACACGCTCGATCCCATTTGGCCGCACACACATTCCTGGGTCATGCCCGGCCTCAAAAGATCAACACGTCGCAGCCCCACCTAGGCACAACAGAGAGGTCAGCATGCCGGTCTAAATCTTATGCGCGCAGGGGTCTCGGCCCATAGCCCATTGCACACCTACACGTTGTGTGGGATGCCGGAGAGGAGACCTAGCAACCTCCATTACAAAGGAAGTTGCGTCAACGCAGTCCAACCCGGCGCGCGCCGCTAAGTCGCTGACGTCATGAAGGCTTCGGCTGATACCACGACGTCGAGTTCCCATATCTTTCCCGCGTAGTTGGTTAGTGCGTATAGGCCAGTGGCGAGACTCAGATCAAATACCAAGATCTCGTTAAGCGTGTTATTATGAAGTGACCGCGGACGCCGCCCAGGGCCAGGCCCACCTCTCTCCTAGGTGGTCTCAACCTGCCCAGTTGCTCTGCCACAAAGTAACAGTTGGGGGCCGTCGGGAACCCAGGCCCACCTCTACCGGGATGGAGCCGCCTATCCTTCCAGCCCCCATATCCGATTCACTTGCGGGTACTCAAAGAGCCAACCCGACTTTAGTCACCATCTGTATAGTATGTATATATGTATAGTATATACCCGTGATCACCTCCCGAGTGATCACGGCCCAATAGTATAGCAAGGCAGACTGACAAGAATGTCGGGCCAATCATGATAAACTAGCATCCTATAAGAATTATTTAGGATTGCGGGTAAGGTATCAATGACTGTAGCAACAATGATAGGCTATGCAACAGAATAGGAGTAACCGAACAGTAACATGCTACACTACTCTAATGCAAGCAGTATAGAGAAGAAT